>NC_134688.1:86973239-87048239 GCF_050947455.1 Rhinoderma darwinii
TGTGTATATGAGTGTGTATATGTGTGTGTGTGTGTGTGTGTGTGTGTGTGTATATGAGTGTGTGTATTATAAACAGTCAGTAGGAAGACTGTTATAGGGTAGGTATGTGCCACTGAGATTTCCTATCTCAGAGAAGTTTGTTGCTCAGCAAAGTTAGTTGGTGAGCAGGGGTTTTTAAGCTGGATTACAGGGTCTGGAATTTAGGAATGGCTGTAGAGATTCTGGGTGGGGTGGCCATTCCCATACCTCCACTCCAGGATTTGATTCTAGAGGTTCTGAGTCAGGGGCGTAACTAGGAAAGACTGGGCCCCATAGCAAACTTTTGACTGGGCCCCCCCCCCCTCCCCTGGGTGTCACACAACCCCCCCTCGTAGATAGTGCCTTTTTTACAGCCCCCCTGTAGATAACGCCATGAAGCCCCCCTGTAGATAACGCCATACAGCCCCCTCTGTAGATAACACCACACAGCCCCCTCTGTAGATAACGCCATACAGCCCCCCCTGTAGATAACACCATACAGACCCCTTTGTACATAGCGCCATACAGCCCCCTGTAGATAACGCCATACAGCCCCCTGTAGATAACGCCATACAGCCCACCCTGTAGATAACGCCATACAGCCCCCCTGTAGATAGCGCCATACAGCTCCCCTGTAGATAGCGCCATACAGCCCCCCTGTAGATAGCGCCATACAGCCCCCCGGTAGGTAACGCCATACAGCCACCCCTGTAGATAACGCCATACAGCCCCCCCCTGTAGGTAACGCTGTACAGCCCCCCTGTAGGTAACGCTGTACAGCCCCCTGTAGGTAACGCCATACAGCCCCCCTGTAGGTAGCGCCATACAGCCCCCCTGTAGTAGCGCCATATAGCCCCCCCTGTAGGTAACACCATACAGTCCCCCTTTAGGTAACGCCATACAGCTCCCCCTGTAGGTAATGCCATAGAGCCCCCCTGTAGGTAAGACTATACAGCCCCCCTGTAGGTAACGCTATACAGCCCCCCCTGTACGTAACGCCATACAGCCCCCCCTGTAGGTAACGCCATACAGCCCCCCTGTAGGTAACGCCATACAGCCCCCCTGTAGGTAACACTATACAGCCCCCCTGTAGGCAACGCTATACAGCCCCCCTCTAGGTAACGCTATACAGCCCCCCCTGTAGGTAACGCTATGCAGCCCCAACCCCCCAAAATAATCCGACCTATAGTGTGTCCTACAAAAGACATGTATCCCCTATCCACAGGATAGGGGATACATGTGTGATCGCTGGCAGCGATAGGGAGAACGGGGGACCGAAAGTCCCCCGAAGCTCTCCATGACTAACCTCTGACTTCCGGAGTCTACGCAGCTCAATAAAAATGAAAGGAGCGCTGGTCACGCATGCGTACAAACGCGATCGGCGCTCCATTCATTTCTACAGAAATGCCGACACAGACCCCGGAAGTCCAAGGTTTCTGATGGAGAACTTCGGGGGACTTTCGTTCCCCCGTTCTCCCTATCGCTGCCAGAGATCACACATGTATCCAATATCCTGTGGATAGGGGATACACGTCTTATGTAGGAACAACCCCTTTAATGGCAGAGCGGGGAGATACCCTGCTCTGCCGTAGTGTTCAGTGGCGTCGTGCTGTAGCAGCCATAGCGGCTGCTAGCGGAGCCTCTGGCAATGGTGGGGGTCGGTGCCGGCGGGTGACACGGGCCCCCTCATGCCGCAGGCCCCGTAGCAGCCGCTACGGCTGCTATAGCGGTAGTTACGCCACTGTTCTGAGTCTCAGCTGGCCCTGATTAAAAGGGAAACTGACAGTGTGATGGGTGTGAAGTGTGGCTGAGAGTAAGGGTATGTTCACACGCAGAGTCAAAAATATCTCAAGAGAACACAGCTCCTGATTTTGAGACGCTTTTTGTGCCACTCGCGATTTTCGCTGCGTTTTTTAAGCTTTTTTCAATAGAGTCTATGGAAAATGGCTCCAAAAACGTCCTGCACTTCTTTTTTGCGGCCGTTTTTTTTATGCGTAGAAAAACGCAGCAAAAAACGCTCTGTCGGAAC
The DNA here is from genome assembly GCF_050947455.1 of Rhinoderma darwinii. Lineage (NCBI taxonomy): Eukaryota > Metazoa > Chordata > Amphibia > Anura > Rhinodermatidae > Rhinoderma > Rhinoderma darwinii. Next base: position 86,975,287 of record NC_134688.1, read on the forward strand.
AGAACGCCGTTTTCCCATTGAAATCAATGGGCAGATGTTTGGAGGCATTCTGCTTCCAATTTTTTGACTGTTTTTCGGGCGTTTACGGCCCGAAAATAGGCCGTGTGAACATACCCTCAGGAGAGTGGTTTTCCTCCAGGGTAACTCTGCTACCAACGAACACCTAACAAAGGACACTTGCACAGCCAGGTGGTGGCTGCTACAGGGTGAGGACTTTACATATTGTTTTTCCATATGTTATATTGTTTCGTTTGTTGCTTTACCCGGAGGAGACAAGCCCTGTGCAGAAGGATCTGTTTATTTGGTGCAAATAAAAAGTACCCGCTGCTTATGTTTACCCAGTTTCCGTGTGCGTGACTGCCCAATACAGCAGCCCAAGTGGGACGCCGGCTCGCATATGGTCGAGAATGCGGGCATCGCGCTAAGGGCAAACGCACAGTTCCTTAATCTGATTGGACTGCCCGTATGTCCTGGGTAAAAGCAGCAACAGGATTGCAAAAAGAGACTGTTGTTATGGAAGAGCTCATAAAACAGATGGTACAGGCAAACGTGCAACAGCAGCAAGCGATCGCACAGCAGCAGAGGGCTCATGCAGAGGCTATACAGGTTCAACAGGAACCTTGCTGGGTGAGCAAGTTTCCGCCCTAAGAGAGACGGTCATGGCTCAATCACAATTACCACGGAAAACAGCCACCACCCTGATAAATGTGCGCAAAACGGTGCAAAGTACCCTGCAGAAAATTACTGCTGCAGATGATGTGGAGGCATATATAACCATGTTTGAAAGGTTGGCGGACCGAGAGAAACTCCCTCTGAAAGAGTGGGCAGTGATCCTGGCACCATTCTTAGTGGGAGAACCACAAAAGGCATACTTCGACCTGACACAGGAGCAAGCCAGTAACTATCACCTATTAAAAGCAGAGATCCTGGTTGGGGGTTACCCTTTCTGTGCGGGCTCGTCTGGTTGATGCTTGGCGGTACGAGAGGACTAAACCGCCGCAATCCCAGCTGTTCGATCTCCTGCATCTGACACGCAAGTGGCTTCAGCCCGAAGTCCTAAATCATTGGGAGATGGTTTAGGGAGTGGTGATGGACCGCTATGTGAGTAGCCTACCAAGAGAGTTGTATCGCTGGGTTGCCCAGAGAGTCCCCCAGACTCTAGATCAAATGCTTTCGGCAGTCGAGAGGTATACTTCTACTGAAGATTTTCTTGCCCCTGAACCTAAAGCGCGACCTCCTGAGCGAGGCTATGAGGTCCACTCTGCTGCGGTAGGAGCAAATCCGGTCCCCAGGACCTGAATGGCGGAGTTGCCACGAGGAGGGAAGCTCAAGTTTAAACTCCTGGCACCAGGCACCCAACAGTTCCAGTCTCTAATCCGGCGTAGACCTGAATTTCTCTATTGGAGGTGCCAGCAGCCGGGCCACATTGCAGCCCACTGTCCCCAAAATGCAGAGCCGATGGATTGCAGTGCCACTCGACGATGCTCCCAGTTTGCCCATTTGGCCTGCAGTGCTGGTACCCGACAGGATGAGGGACTACAGGAGCGACAAGTGCTTGTGAATGGGGCCGTTGTCACAGCCCTCCTGCACTCTTGGAGTATGGTCACACTCTTGCGGGTCACCCTACTACATGTACTGGTTAACCCTGAAAGGCAGGTGGGGGTGATATGTGTACATGGGGACACCAAGAACTACCCGGTGGCCAACATCAATATAGAGACTGACTGTGGGACTCAGGCCAATGAGGTCGCGGTTGTAAAAAATTTGAGTCATGCCATTATCATTGGCCGTGACTTTCTCTTATTCTGGGAGCTGTGGGACCACAGGTCTGCTAGGGTAGGCAGGAATAATGTTTATACTGTGTCTTTGCACCCTGTTCCTTTAAATGAGAATGGGCCCACTGAGGCGGTAGGGGTAATTAAGCAATTTGGGCCAGCCAGATATATTACAACCCTAGACCTCACAAAAGGGTACTGGTAAATTCCGTTGTCAAAGGAAGCCAGGGAGAAAACTGCCTTCTCCACCCCAGAGGGGCTGTTTCAGTATGTAACCATGCCCTTTGGGTTACAGGGTGCACCGGCAACCTTTCAAAGGGCGATGGATCAGGATTTGAGTCCGCACAAAGGATACACGGCAGCCTACCTAGATGATATAGTCATCTTCAGCACTGACTGGGAGACCCATTTGAATAAAGTTCAGTCTGTGTTAGATTGCCTCAGAAAAGCAGGGTTTACTGCTAACCCAAAAAAGTGTGCCGTTGGGTTAGAGGAGGCCTGGTATTTGGGGTATTTGGTAGGAAAAGGAAAAGGAAACCTCAAGTGAACATATTTGAGGCAATACAAAATTGGCCACATCCCCTTAAAAAAAAAGAGATGAGGGCATTCTTAGGTATTGTGGGGTACTATCGAAGGTTCGTCCCAAACTTTGCCTCCATTGCAGCACCCTTAACATATCTAACGAAAGGGAAGAAGTCCGTCATGGTTCAGTGGTCCCCAGAAGCAGAAAGGCCAGCCGCTGTTGATAGCACCAGACTTTTTGAAAGAATTTATTGTACAAACCGATGCCTCCAATGTTGGCTTAGGGGCAGTCCTATTGCAAGAAGTGAATGGGGAGGAGCATCCCATAGTGTAACCAAGTAGGAGACTCCCTTCTTGTGAGAGGAATTATTTAATAGTGGAAAAGGATTGTTTGGCAATAAAGTGGGCACTAGAGACGCTAAGATACTATCTACTAGGCAGAAAATTCCAGCTAGTTTCAGATCATGCTGCCTTGAGGTGGATGTGCCACAACAAAGGAAATAATGCAAGAGTAACTAGATGGTTCCTAGCATTGTAAAATTTAAATTATAGTGTGGAACACAGACAGGGGAAAATACATGTCAATGCCGATGTCCTTTCACATCTCCATTGCTTATTGGCTACAAGTTCCCAGTCCCCCGGCCATGGGCAGAGGGGGGGGGGGGTATTTAAACAGTCAGTACGAAGACTGGTATAGGGTAGGTATGTGCTACTGAGATTTCTTATCTCGGTGTAAATCTCTGAGAAGTTTGTTGCTCAGCAAAGTTAGTTGGTGAGCAGGGGTTTTTAAGCTGGATTTCAGGGTCTGGGATTCAGGGTGGGATGGCCATTCCCATACATATATATATATATATATATATATATATATATATATATAGGGGTGTGTGTGTGTGTGTGTGTGTGTGTGTGTATGTGTATATATGGGTGTGTGTGTGTATGTATGTATGTGTGTATATATATATATATATATACAGTGGCGTAACTACCGCCGTAGCAGCAGTAGCGGCTGCTACGGGGCCCGCGGCATGAGGGGGCCCGTGTCCACCATGGCCGGAGGCTCCGCTAGCAGCCGCTATGGCTGCTGCAGCGGGACGTCACTGAATAGTACGGCAGAGCAGGGAGGTTACATGTGGGATACATGTGTGATCGCTGGCAGTGATAGGGAGAACGGGGACCTGAAAGTCCCCTGAAGTTCTCCATCACAAACCTCGGACTTCCGGGGTCTGTGTCGGCAGCTCCGGAGAAATTAATGGAGCGCCGGTCACGCTTGTGCGCATGCGTGACCCGCGCTCCTTTCATTTTTAGTGAGCTGCGCAGACGCCGGAAGTCAGAGGTTAGTCATGGAGAACTTCGGGGGACTTTCAGTCCCCCGTTCTCCCTATCACTGCCAGCGATCACACATGTATCCCCTGTCCTGTGGAGAGGGGATACATGTCTTTTATTAGGACACACTGTAGGTCGCATTTTTTTGGGAGGGGGGACGCTGTATGGCGTTCCCTACAGGGGGGCTGTATGGCGTTCCCTACAGGGGGGGACGCTGTGTGGCGTTCCCTACAGGGGGGGAACGCTGTATGGTGTTCCCTACAGGGGGGGCTGTATAGCGTTCCCTACAGGGGGGGGCTGTATGGCGTTCCCTACAGGGGGGGCTGTATGGCGTTCCCTACAGGGGGGGCTGTATGGCGTTCCCTACAGACCCCCCCTGTAGGGAACGCCATACAGACTCCCTGTAGGTAACGCCATACAGTCCCCCCTGTAGATAACGCCAGAGAGCCCCCTCTGTAAGGAACGCCATACAGCCCCCCGTAGATAACGCCATACAGTCCCCCCTCTAGATAACGCCATACAGCCCCCCTGTAGATAGCGCCATACAGTCACCTGTAGATAGCGTCATACAGCCCCCATGTAGATAGCGCCATACAGCCCCCCTGTAGATAGCGCCATACAGCCCCCTGTATATAGCGCCATACAACCCCCCCTGTAGATAGTGCCATACAGCCCCCCCCTGTAGGGAACGCCATACAGTCCCCCCCTGTAGGGAACGCCATACAGTCCCCCCTGTAGGGAACGCCATACAGTCCCCCCTGTAGGGAACGCCATACACCCCCCCCCCCCTGTAGGGAACGCCATACAGTCCCCCCCTGTAGGGAACGCCATACAGTCCCCCCTGTAGGGAACGCCATACACCCCCCTGTAGGGAACGCCATACAGTCCCCCCGTAGATAACGCCATACAGCCCCCCCCGTAGATAACGCCATACAGCCCCCTCTGTAGATATCTACAAAGGGGGCTGTATGGCGTTATCTACAGGGGGGCTGTATGGCGTTATCAAAAGGGGGGTTTGTAAAAAAGACTATCTACAAGGGGGGGGTTGTGTGACACCCGGGGGAGGGGGGGCCCAGTCAAACGTTTGCTATAGGGCCCAGTCTTTCCTAGTTACGCCCCTGTATATATATATATATATATAATATATACATGTGTGTGTTGTGAGACTGAGTGCTATGCAGGTACATAGCTGGGAGGGGACTTCAGGGACTAGGATAACTGCCAACAGTGGAGACAGGCAGTTAGTCCAAAACATCTAATGTTTTTCAACGCACCCTTAAGGCCCGATTTTTTTTTAAGGCCGTCACATGGCTGCATTTCAATCCAATAGGGTTATTTACGCTGCCTGAAGTCCTCAAGCAGAGCATCAGCTAGCGCTCTTCCCGGGGACTCCACTGCTGCTGACGTCATTGCCATATACGGACAGTGACATCAGGACTTTTCCCAGGGACAGAATCCCGGGGCAGAGCCTCTATTAGTGTTATGCCCGGGGAGTCCGACTCTGGAGAAGCCCCTGACATCACTGATCATATATGGACAGTGACGTCAGGAGCTTTCCCTGGACTGTAGTCCCGGGTCAGAGCCTCTACTAGCACTCTGCTCGGGGACTCCAGCACTTCTCCTGACGTCACTATCCATTTATGGGCAGGAGTTTCCCATCACACCAGCGCTAGACCCAGCAAAGGGAAGTATAATAATTGTTTTGCTATTTTATGTTAGTGATTATTATTTTTTTTAATGTTTATTCTCAATAAAATGGTTAACGAGGGCTGTGTGTTTTTTTTTTAATTCAATAAAATATTTTTTTTATGTCTTTTTTCAAACTATATTACTACTGCATTAGTAATGGCTGCTGTCTGATTGACAGCGTCCATTACTAAGGGGGGCTTAGTGTTAGCTGGTAAAAAGGCTAACACTTTTTTTCATTCACGTTTTTCATTGACTCTATAGAAATAGATGAACACATATAAAAGAAATCACACATGAACCATTATTAGCGAAAAATAGACAATATATTGAAAGACAAAGTCATTAAACAGTAACATTGCCCATAGAAAAAGGATCCCCACATAGGTCGGGTCCCACAGCCTCTATTGTAAACTGCAAATAGTGCATGCAAAGACTGGTACATAAGTAATACGATGAATATGGATAGAAACCATCCAAAGCAAAGTAATATAAAAAAACAGACAGCAGAAGGTACAATTAAGGAGGCATACAGACCAGAACTATGGGGGGATCAACCCCAACATGTGTTTCGCACGTAGCTTCTTCCGGAGGCTATGGCTATAGAAAAACAGCTCCAAAAACGGCCTTACAAAACGCTGTGAAAAACTATTGTTTGATTAAAAAACTTCTGAAAATCAGGAGCTGTTTTCCCTTGAAAATAGCTCCGTATTTTCAGACATTTTTGCGTTTGTACATACCCCAACACTTCAAAAAATGCGTAGACATTTTGGAGTATTTGGACAATAGAGGCCGTAGACATAATATTAGGGTGAAAGGCCTTCCTGATTCTACGGATGTCGAAAATGTACAAGAGACGCTGCAGTCCCTGTTCAACCAAATTTGGACCTCTCGTCAGGGACACACATTAAAGAGGTTCTGTCACCAGATTCTCAAATCCCTATGGCCTATTGCATGTGATCGGTGCTGCAATGTAGATAACAGTAACGGTTTGTTTTTTTCAAAAACGTTCATTTTTGGCCAAGTTATGAGCTATTTTCTATATATGCAAATGAGGTTTTAAATGGGCAACTGGGCGTGTTTTTTTTCGTATGTCCAACTGGGCGTGTATTGTGTTTTTAACTGGGCGTGTTTACTTGTTTTACTAACTGGGCGTTGTGAATAGAAGTATATGATGCTGACAAATCAGTGACCAATCAGCATCATGCACTCCTCTCCATTCATTTACACAGCAGCATCGCGTTCTTACTAGAACGATGTGCAGCCACATACACAGACATTAACGTTAATCAAGTGTCCTGATAATGAATACACATGACCTCCAGCCTGGACGTCATGTGTATTCAGAATCCTGACACTTCTGAATCTTTTCTGTGAGATTTCCAGCAAGGGAAACAAAATCTCGTTTACCTCGTAATCTCGCGAGATTACGCGTGGCTTGCTGGAATCTCACAGAATAGATTCAGAAGTGTCAGGATTGTGAATACACATGACATCCAGGCTGGAGGTCATGTGTATTCATTATCAGGACACTTGTGTATGTGGCTGCACATCGTTCTAGTAAGAACGTGATGCTGCTGTGTAAATGAATGGAGAGGAGTGCATGATGCTGACTGGACACTGATTCGTCAGCATCATACACTTCTATTCACAACGCCCAGTTGGTAAAACAAGTAAACATGCCCAGTTAAAAACACAATACACGCCCAGTTGGACATACGAAAAAAAACACGCCCAGTTGTCCATTTCAAAGCTCATTTGCATATATATATATATATATAAAATAGCTCATAACTTGGCCAAAAATTAACGTTTTTTAAAAAAAAACGTTACTGTTATCTACATTGCAGCGCCGATCACATGCAATAGGCGATAGGGATTTGAGAATCTGGTGACAGAGCCTCTTTAAACTACACCGTGCTTATAGAGTTTTAGGGCCTAAAAAGGACTAGTCCTCAACCCTGTGGTATTATCTGTTGTGTCACTGACTTCTCCATGAAGGAGAACATTATGAGAAAGGTGTGTATGCTATGCAAAATTGAATTTAAGGGTACTAGCGAGCAGCTTTTTACTAGTCTGTCGTCCTACAACAACGGAAATTCCTGCAGCAATTGCTGGATGTACTGCGTGACCACGGCATCTTATATCACTGGGGATTCCCCTTCAGCCTGATTGCAAGGAAAGATGGCCACTCAGTTGTGTGGCATATGCCTGATGACCTTCCTAAATTTTGTGATGCACAGCAAGTTACAGTGCCCTCCCTCCCTGACTAGGATCAACTGTCAACCCAGTGTGGACCAGTCATCAGCTGCGGAAAAAACAACAGCGCGCAAGAACATCCCCGTGGAAGTGGCCTGATTGACCTTCTCTTAATGGCTCAGTCCCTGAATCTCAGGAGTGCCTTACCCTTTGAGCATCGGTGCCCTTTCTACTGTTGGGTTTACCTGTATCCTTTTGAACTATTGCTATGTTTTGCAATGTTATTTCTTTCATTTTGGCAGTTCCCCACTGGCGGATTTCTATTGCAAGTATTTCTCATGCTGAGGGTTCAGTTCCTTGTATTAAGATATATAAGATGTACTATTTGTAAACAGACATCGATCTCTCATACATCATCAATCCATTTCTCGGTCTTCACTTATATAACCCTTTTAACTTCACTAACTTTTGGCGGGTTCACTTTTCATTCTTTATTTTTCATTTTCTTTTATGTTAGACTGATATGGTTGGCTCCTCTGCGAGCCTGACAATAATGCCAGAGGTCCAGGTTCCGCCAATTTATGGCTTTCCGATTGAATAGTTTCCTCTGCTTTACCTCCTAGGCATAGGCTGTCTTACATTCTCCTACTTCTCGAGGTGTTGTTAACATTTTTGATACTTCATTTTTACTCTAGACATCTTTTTAAAGGAGTCTATGCATACATTTCACTGACATACTGTACATTGACTGTATCTTTTTTGATTTCACCTTATGTACGATTTGCCTTTTTTATGTTAAGTATTTCACCTCCCTCCCCCCTTTCCTCCCCTCTGATATTTCTAGGGCCTTCAGTCGCTCGGGCCCCAATGGAAAAGTGCTCTGGTATCTTTCCTCTCCTAACAGGTATTGCTCCTTACATGCACTTCTACTCCTTTCTCTCTTTTCATCATGGTAAGATTGATATTACTCAATGTCAAGGGGCTGAAATCTACAGTCAAATGTAGACTGGCATTGTGCGAGCTTTGCCTCTTCAAGGCTGATATTGCGCTTTTACAAGAAAAGCACTTTCACTCTGAGGGTAATTTTAATTTTGCTAAGAGGTGGTTTGCACGCTCATACAGTGCCATTCAGACTAGGAAAAAACAGGTGTTGCAATTCCGTTAGCTAACTCATGCCCCAAAGTAATTCAGGTGGAGTTGAACACACAGGGGAGATATATGATCCTTCAAGGTTCCATTCATGGCAGACTACGAACGCTTTGTAATCTTTACGCACCTAACTAAAATGAAATACCCTTCCTGAGGAAAGTCTTTGGTAAGTTGGACCCTCTGCGTCACACCACAATTGTGATAGGTGAGGATTTTAAGTTGGCATTCTCAGAAGTGACAGGCTGTCCATTCCTCCCCCACCTTCTCGCCCACAGACAATAGCACAGTGTTGTTTATTTAGACAACGTTTCCAATCTTTATAGAAGCTTTGGAGAATAAATGATACGACTAGTAGAAATATACTTTCTAATCCCATCCTAACTGTACACGCTCTAGAATAGATTAATGCTTTGGTAATATAATGATTTTCATTTTCTAGACATCCTTTATAAACCCGATCTCTTGGTCAGACCATGCTCCTCTTACGGTGGACTCTCGGTAGCCATTTGTCCACCTATTTCTACCTAAACATTCTCCATCTATCTCCATACTCTGGGAAGCACATAAAATGGTCCTTGGCGACCACTGCATCTCATTGGATAGTCATGTCAAGAAGGGCAGAGTAGCCAAATTCTTAGAATTACAACGCCATATTCTGGGCCTTAAAATATTAATATTCACCAATCCCTCTGTATCCACCTTGTGCAAACTGGTGGAAGCTAGGTCCAAACTTAAAGAGCTCTCCTTGGTTGACGTGGAGAAGCTGCTACAGTTTACTAGGCAGCATTACTATGAGCGGGGTAACAAAGCTCATACCCTGCTTGCTAAGCAACTCAGGGATTCTCAGACTGCAGCTATCCCTTTTTTCATTCAAGACCCCAAATTATTTAACCTTGTATTCCCTTCCAACCACTCTTCCTACAGATCCTCAACAATGCGACACCTTATTCTTTTCTATAATTTCTAGGCTCGGGCTCCCCAAGTTGTCCTCAAAGGCTCTAGACCACCTCAACAGTGATGTTTCACTGGAGGAATTGGCTGACACTTCTGAACCTTCTGAATAATAAAGCCCCAGGTTCTGATGGGCTTCCTTATCTGTATTATAAAACAATTTGGTCGACTTCCATTCCTCAGATTACTTCCTTTGAACATCTCTGTTTTCGAAGTCTTTATTCTTAAGGTTTAATCTCAGAAATCTCTAGCCTGTTATGCTCTCCTCCCTCAAGTCCCCTGAACAAACACAGATATATGACAAAATGGGAGAAGTTACACGGAAACTATGGTAAATAATTTGGACCACAGCAGGAAAATCTTTTAGGTGTACCCTTTATAAGGAGAATTAATACAAAGTAATGATGCATTGGTACCGTACCCCTGAAATTTGATATGCCGTAAATGTAATTCATGCATCGCGGACAGGTGCCGGCTGTGTCAATTGCATGTGGGTTTCCCTATTTCACAGGAACTGTCTGTTAATTAAACCATACTGGACCATGGTACAATCCTTACTTAAAGACATACTGGTCTTATACCAGTGGATACCCTTAATTTTCTACTTAATGTTTCCCCGAAAAAGATCCATGGGCTGACTGCCAGAACTGCTTCTCTATCTCCTTACAACGGCATAGCGCCTTATAGCCTTACATTAGGGGCAGACCTCTCTTCCTTCTAGATAAGACCTCTATGTGCATATAAAAGATGTTCGCAATATGGAGTATATGACTGCTAATGTAAATAATACGCTTCATCGCCTTTATGCATCCTGGCCTCTGTGGGGCACCTTCCGGTCAAAAGAGATATAAACTTTACATATGTTGTGTTAATGAGGCACCGTGCTGGAGCCACATACCCATCCGTACTTCTTTCCTTCCTCCATCTCATCCTCCTATTTTCTTTATTTTTGTTTACTTTGATTTTTCTTTTATATTTGCTGAAGATCTTTATCATAATGCTTTATTGTATATAACTTCACAGAATTGAAACACGACTGGTACTTTTACTGGTCTGTCATTTTAGTGAGAGATGACACTCGTCCTTCCGATTTGTTCTGTTTGACGAGGACGGTTATCCGTAATTAATTGATTATTAGTGTATTCCATGATTCGACGTGGAGTCACACGTGTATTATATAGAAGGCAAACATTCTCTCTCTACTTGTGTATTAGATGTCGTTTTACAATATTTGCAAAAAACCATAGGAATAGAATTACAAACTTAATAAATCAAAATAAAAAAACTCTTCATGCAAAACACACTGTGTTGTGCCTAGTGCAAGGCTTGAGAGGGTGTTGCATGAAACAGGGATCTAAAGGGAGTCACCAGAAATGTGCCTATCAAAGCAGGAGCAGAGTAATATAGTGTAGCCTCACCTGAATCTAACACTGTTTTAATTTTTCAGATGGGTGGCTCCGTTGCAGCGATAATAACTTTAATCCTTAAATGCAAATTAGCTTTTTGGAGCAACGAGAGCGTCACCATTGCTCCAAACTGCTCTACCTTCTATCCCCAGTCTGACGCTCCCTCGCTCCCTTCTTTGATTGACAGGGATAGGTAGTGTAGAAGCCATGATCACGCCTGGCCCCGTATCCTCCATGAGCATGCCCGCGCCTCTGCTTCTGAATCGGCGCATGCGCAGAGAACAGCACCAGAGTTTCACCGGTCTAATCGGCACTACTGCGCATGGGCCGATTACATCACACTACACCCGGGTATAGTATGAATAATATCTCTTCTTAAGATCATGGAGGTGATTGCATATTATATAAGGTTGCAATGTTATTCCATCTCTGGTTTCTCATCGCTATACACATGTACCTTGTGTTGAGATGAAAAGCCCTGTGATTCCCATCCGAGTAAAGCTACATGCTAGTAAAGTGGTCGTATGTGTAATATTGATTAACTGTTACTAATGCTGTGCTGAGTACATACCAGATGCACTATTATGAAATCACAGGAAACCAATACAAGTCACTCGCACACACCATCTAATCACTCAAAGGGGACAAGATCTGCATAGCTAATCCATCCTTGACTCATCTGATGAACATTATGAAGACATTATGGATGTGCTGTAAAATTCTCCAAATTGTGTCATTGACATGAGATATACTTCACATTAGATAATCTCTTTAAGTTGGTACTTTCACATTTAAAGGGGTTTTACCTCATACAAAAATTGGGTTTAATATAGTGAGCACATGTACAGTAATAATACACAATGTGTCAAAATTTGGCAGCTGAGCGATACTCTGGGGGACTGTGCTGGGGAGGGAGAAGAGATTGTGGCTATAAGACTCTAACGATGGAGCTACTTACATTGATTTCTGTGTGAGCAGGGCAGCCAAGTTTTGACATGGTATATATTACAAGGTATAAACACTTTAAGTCTCATTTGAAGGAATGAACCACTGTCACAACCATGGTTTCTTTTTATTGTTTCAATTTATCTAAAATAAAAAATAGAACAACTTTATAAATAGCCTCAAATAACTAATTCCTATTGTTGTCTACAGCTCCTATGCACACCTATCGGTTTTCATGGTAACAGACTACAAACAAACCTTGTGTAGACTGATACTGCAGTTATACTCTCCATTTGTCATCTACTTTTTTCCTGCTTACATTTGGTAGGTTAGCAAGTAATAGTGGAAAAGAAGATAGCAATGTGACTGCGGAATCAGACTACACAGATTTTCCCCACACACAGTGTTTTTTAATGGAGTCTGCTGAAGGACGTGCCTGGTCACATGCCCTTCCATCAGCAACCCAGTTTAGAACAGGAGTCTCATGCAGTCCACGGAGAAGGCTGTACTAAGAAGGGAGTGGAACTTCACAGAGCAAGACAGCGACGCTGATCTTCTAATAACTATATATTAGTAACTGGCACATAATGCGGTGTGTAAATAAACATAAAGTGACCAAACCCTTTAAGAATATTTGTAAAGTTGCTTTAATTCGGATCCATCGGAAAACACTAACAAAATGCTCAATAAACAATCCAAAAATGTTCTACGGATGGTAGACCTTTCCTTTTAAGAATTCCAAGAGGACAAGAACAATTAGTTGACCCGTATGTAAATGGTCCATGATCCACATGTGGCTCTTGCGCCATTGGCTGGAGAATACTGTGTCCTACGCTTGGATATACTGGCTCATCAGTTAATTGTTCCAATACAAGGCTCCATATAATAGTAGCAATTGTGACACAGATAATTCAGATCTTTCCATTCATGTTGGAAATTTAGAATTTAACAAAATGAACAAAGACTTGATCTAGTAAGGCAAGCACAAGAGACAGACTAATGGAACTCATAATAAGCATGCATACTAAGTCCTCAATTATAGCGCCCTCTATGCTCCATAGATTTTAATGAAGTTTTATGGTGCATGAAATCTGCTTCAAGTGGTTTCCTATCATATACTAGTATGCATTAAGATTTCTTTGCACTGGAACAAATTACCAGTCTTCCATTGCTGTCAGTGCCCCGAAAGACCTAGAATGCCGTGAAGAATTCTTGACCTTAAGTCAGACCCTGTTAAAGACTATAAAACCATTGATGGTAAAAAGCAAAAGGCTGTCTTCCTGTAAGCCAGTAAGATCTCATAGTTGAGTATCATGGTCACCAATGTCAAGATGCCATATACCTAAGTGTCTTCTAGGTTGGTTTCCAGGGCAATGAGGCCTAGACCGGGTCGCTGAACAAATGGTTAACATATGCTTCATTGTATCTGTAGCCCAGCATTGGTCTTGTGTGTCCCAGTTCAAGGGGTAAGAGTTCATGAACCTGAGCAGTAGACAGAAGGTACACTCCAGTATACAACCTTTATCCTTTCCTTGATCTCTGAATACCATCACTGTCTCAACCAGGATCTGTAGTCCATAGAACACAACCAGAAATTTAAACACTAGAACAATACAGACACATAAGAGACTTTCCCTGTGGAGAAGAGAACAGAAAACCTCCACCCACTCTGCAGGGGACACTGAGGGTGTAATAAAATATCCTGACCTTGAGAAGCATATCCTGCAGAACCATAATTCAAATTATTATTTGACTATGGATTATTTACCCACATGCATGCCGCATATGTATGAAAATGTGCAATCCATCCAGTTTTTTTTTAGGATTTTCAAATTGTCCGAGAGTGAATGTGTATGATTTAGGATCATGTGTGACAAAGTCAGCTCTCCTACATCTTCATTCATGTTAATGAACAAAGTGGCTATTTATTCTAAGTATTATTTCCTTATAGCAATTTTACTACATTGTACGCAGGGCTAATGTAAATGAATTAAAATGCAGAAATCGTCAAATGTGATTATTAGGTAAGAAAACATTAATTAAAAAAATATTTTTAATTTACGACGTGGATCTACCAGTGTTATACCCTAAAGATTGTCAGCTAGCTGCTGCGTGTGAGTGAATGAAGAGTTTACTCTGCTCGTGCTCAGTTCTAACCCCGTGGGACATGTAGGATGATGGATGATCCTCTTCTCATCCCATCTGTCTCTTTTTCCTGTACAGATGTGACCAGTGTACACTACTCTAGTTGTCCCCTGTCTGTGTGTGCAGTCAGGTTTGCACAAACACTTCTGTATATCTGTGCAAACTGAAGTCTGCTCATGGCTACCCTTTCATTCATTGATCATGTCTCTGTAATAGCATAAAAGATCCCTAATTAAATGCATCAGACAGTTCTTTGCTGGTAAAGAATTAATTTGCACTGTTGCTGCGTACAATAATGATGATAGTGTAATGGTTACATTTTATTGAAACACATTCAACGTATTTACTACTCGACACATTAACAATCACTGATGGATAGGAGAAATTGTTAGAATACAAAATAATACAATTATAATATCCAATATATTGATTTCAATGTATTTACCTGATGAACTTCTAGAGATGAACATCCCTACAATTTGGCAGATAAATGATGGCACAGAAATGCAACATTTTATAGTAAAATATTCCGCAATTAAATGTATAGATCACTCCTAATTTGCATTTAGTACATACTACTGTAGGTTGGGGCTACAGCAAAGGTGATTAAAGTTTATCTGGATTTGCTACAAAATGTTTCCTATAAACTTCCCTTCTCCGTACACAGCACATTACCTCTATTCTGTCTCCTGCACATTTTCCCTATTTCTTGATTTTTATCCTAAAACGTTAACGTTTATTGTGCAGTCAACTCATGCTTCATTTTGACCAAGCCGGAGGGTCCAAAACCATATGTGAAGTACGTTCGGCATATGCACCAGGAAAGCTCCTGGTTGAAATGTGGGCAATGCATCCATAAGGTTTCCTTCACCCGGCATATGAAATCTTCGCAATGTTTATCTCCGAAGTGTGGCTCAAAGGTAATGTGAACAGAGCCTTTACCTCTAACCTCAATAGTTATGTCTCACAGGGTCTGGGCTAGCAAATTAAAATAATTTTACACCTTACCCTAGCTGTCTAATTCAGACATCGTGTTCTATTCTAATTTCATGCTTGAAACTTGCCGGGTGTTGGACAGTTGCCTTGGGAACTGTTATGATAGGAATGCAAGAGCATCTCTCCATGCTCGAAGTCAGATGGGCTGGAAGAGAAAGGTGCAGGATGACCCCTTAATTTCTGAACATTTTTTTTCTCTGTGAGGTTAGAAACCATGTTTATACTTGCCCTTCTCAAACACAAGCATGGCTCATCACCTCATGACCAAACCCATTACCTACCCTCCTTTAGGTGCTTGTGACCTGCCCTCATCTGACATTTCTTTACACAACCTTACTTATGACAAGACTGTGGAGGAGGGCAGGTAATTGGTCTAGGGGACAGATGAGGAGTCATGCTTATTGATGATGCACACACCAAGGAGCGTGGCCTTCTAAACGCAACTAGAGAACCTAACAAAAACCCATATCAATGATTGGTCTGTGCAAAATCGGTAAATCAGAACCTAAAAAGAAGAACACGACCATAGCATGTTTATAAATATACCGAAAAAATCTTTATTTGATCATACATTATAAAATATACATAAATGAGAAAAAACCAACAAAACTTTACAATAAAAAGGAGAAAAAAACATAAGGTGGATGACCTGGATGTGCAGAGTGTGTCAAGGCCCCTTTCATGCGGCATATAAAGATATATATATATATATATATACAGGGTGGGCCATTTATATGGATACACCTAAATAAAATGGGAATGGTTGGTGATATTAACTTCCTGTTTGTGGCACATTAGTATATGGGAGGGGGGAAACTTTTCAAGCTGGGTGTTGACCATGGCGGCCATTTTGTATCCAACTTTAGTTTTTTCAATGGGAAGAGGGTCATGTGACACATCAAACTTATCGAGAATTTCACAAAAAAAACAATGGTGTGCTTGGTTTTAACGTTACTTTATTCTTTCATGAGTTATTTATGTCATTATGGGTGTCAGGTCCGAGCATTCCTAGATGAACAGTTTCCTGGAAAGTGGATTGGTCGTCGTGGGCCAGTTGAATGGCCCCCCAGGTCTCCCGATCTGACCCCCTTAGACTTTTATCTTTGGGGTCATCTGAAGGCAATTGTCTATGCTGTGAAGATACGAGATGTGCAGCAACTGAAACTACGGATTCTGGAAGCCTGTGCTAGCATTTCTTCTGCGGTGTTGCTATCAGTGTGTGAAGAGTGGGAGAAGAGGGTTGCATTGACAATCAAACACAATGGGCAGCACTTTGAACACATTTTATAAGTGGTCAGAAACTTGTAAATAACTCATGAAAGAATAAAGTAACGTTAAAACCAAGCACACCATTGTTTTTCATGTGAAATTCATATGCCGGGTGAAGGAGACCTAATTATATATATATAGTGAAGGAAATAAGTATTTGATCCCTTGCTGATTTTGTAAGTTTGCCCACTGTCAAAGACATGAACAGTCTAGAATTTTTAGGCTAGGTTAATTTTACCAGTGAGAGATAGATTATATTTTAAAAAAAAACAGAAAATCACATAGTCAAAATTATATATATTTATTTGCATTGTGCACAGAGAAATAAGTATTTGATCCCCTACCAACCATTAAGAGTTCAGCCTCCTCCAGACCAGTTACACGCTCCAAATCAACTTGGTGCCTGCATTAAAGACAGCTGTCTTACATGGTCACCTGTATAAAAGACTCCTGTCCACAGACTCAATTAATCAGTCTGACTCTAACCTCTACAACATGGGCAAGACCAAAGAGCTTTCTAAGTATGTCAGGGACAAGATCATAGACCTGCACAAGGCTGGAATGGGTTACAAAACCATAAGTAAGACGCTGGGTGAGAAGGAGACAACTGTTGGTGCAATAGTAAGAAAATGGAAGACATACAAAATGACTGTCAATCGACATCGATCTGGGGCTCCATGCAAAATCTCACCTCGTGGGGTATCCTTCATCCTGACGAAGGTGAGAGCTCAGCCGAAAACTAAACGGGGGGAACTTGTTAATGATCTCAAGGCAGCTGGGACCACAGTCACCAAGAAAACCATTGGTAACACATTACGCCTTAATGGATTAAAATCCTGCAGTGCCCACAAGGTCCTCCTGCTCAAGAAGGCACATGTACAGGCCCGTCTGAAGTTTGCAAATGAACATCTGGATGATTCTTAGAGTGATTGGGAGAAGGTGCTGTGGTCAGATGAGACTAAAATTGAGCCCTTTGGCATTAACTCAACTCGCCGTGTTTGGAGGAAGAGAAATGCTGCCTATGACCCAAAGAACACCATCCCCACTGTCAAGCATGGAGGTGGAAACATTATGTTTTGGGGGTGTTTCTCTGCTAAGGGCACAGGACTACTTCACCGCATCAATGGGAGAATGGATGGAGCCATGTACCGTCAAATCCTGAGTGACAACCTCCTTCCCTCCACCAGGACATTAAAAATGGCTCGTGGCTGGGTCTTCCAGCACAACAATGACCTGAAACATACAGCCAAGGCAACAAAGGAGTGGCTCAAAAAGAAGCACATTAAAGGGAATGTGTTGTTAGCAAAAAATGTATTTTTTTTTTTAGTTAAACAATTAGTGTGTAGGTGATTAAACATTGTTCTAATTTTTTTTATTTTTTTCACGAGTCAGGAAATATTATAAATTAGATTCTAATTTATAATATTTCCCAGCACTGGTCACTAGATGGAGCAATTCCCAAAATTGCAGCATTGCATGTGGTAAAGCAACCACATTGCTTTATGCTGTAAATTGGGAAAAAATCCGTCGCTCTAGTGAGCTCTCAGAATCCCCCCCTCCTTTATCCTGGCTATTGCCGGGAGAAACGAGGGGATTGAACGGTCTAACCTCCTACACTGGGTGTCGCCATTTTTTGAGCTAACACACAGTGTAGAAGGTTAACATACAGTAGTAAACACACTGAAACACGAACATACATAGAAATCACTTACCTGCTCCTGTCGCCGCCGCTCCCTCCGGTCCGTCCGCTCCGTCTGCTGCCGCTGCTCCAAGTGCACAAGTCCGGAAGCCGCGACCGGAAGTAGTAATCTTACTGTCCGGCCGCGACTTCCGGTCTACAGGAAAATGGCGCCGGACGGCGCTCAGTTCAACTTGGACTGTGTGGGAGCGGCGCATGCGCCGTTCCCACACAGACGGCGTACACCATAGTGGATGGAACGGGCCCCGTTCGCATTCACTATGGGACTGTAGCTGCCGTATTCCATGTCTGTATGTGTCGTTAATCGACACATACAGAAATGGAAAAAAAAATGGCAGCCCCCATAGGGAAGAAAAAGTAAAAAAATAAAAAAAAGTAACACACAAACACACAAATAAATACAAAAGTTTTTTATAAAACACTAACATAAAACGGATATAAACATTTTTTTTTTGGCGACACTATTCCTTTAAGGTCATGGAGTGGCCTAGCCAGTCTCCAGACCTTAATCCAATCGAAAACTTATGGAGGGAGCTGAAGATCCGAGTTGCCAAGCGACAGTCTCGAAATCTTAATGATTTACAGATGATCTGCAAAGAGGAGTGGGCCAAAATTCCATCTAACATGTGTGCAAACCTCATCATCAACTACAAAAAATGTCTAACTGCTGTGCTTGCCAACAAGGGTTTTGCCACCAAGAATTAAGTCTTGTTTGCCAAAGGGATCAAATACTTATTTCTCTGTGCACAATGCAAATAAATATATATAATTTTGACAATGTGATTATTTTTTTAATATAATCTATCTCTCACTGGTAAAATTAACCTAGCCTAAAAATTCTAGACTGTTCATGTCTTTGACAGTGGGCAAACTTACAAAATCAGCAAGGGATCAAATACTTATTTCCTTCACTGTATATTTATTTATTTATTTATGTACTGCATGTAAGGGGCCTTGACACAGTCTGCACATCCAGGTCATCCACCTTAAGTTTCTTTCTCTTTTTTTGTGAAGGTCTTGTTGGCTTTATCTCACTTATGTATTTTTAGAATGTATGATCAAATAAAGATTTTTTGCTTATTTATATCATGCTATGGTCATGTTCTTCTGTATGGGTTCTCCTAAGAGTGGGAGTTAAGAGCAGGTGATGGATTTCACGCTAGAGAAGGAGGCACCCGCAGCAAATTAACAGCGTTCCATGAATCCTCCTCTTACCTCAGCCACTGCCGTCCCCTGCACTACAGAAATGTGTGTCATCACCAAACCCTGGGTTTCCTCCTTTGTGATGCTTTGTCCGTCCTTTACTGCAGGTGTCTTCGGTTGTTGCTTGTTTGAGGGTCTTTCTGTCTTAAGTTTTGTCTTAAGCAAGTGAAATGCAGCTCGATCGGGTTGAGATCTGGTGATTCACTTTGCCGTTGCAGAATATTCCACTTCTTTGCCTTAAAAAACTCCTGGGTTGCTTTCACAGTATGTTTTGGGACATTGTCCATCTGTACTGTGAAGCGACGTCCAATCAGCCTTGCTGCATTTGGTTGAATCTGAGCAGAAAGTAAATCCCTGAACACTTCAGAATTCATCTGGCTGCTTCTGTCTTCAGTCACATCATCAATAAACACAAGTGACCCAGTGCCTTTGGCAGCCATGCATGCCCATGCCACCACATTGCCTCCACCATGTTTTACAGAGGATGTGGTGTGCTTTGGATCATGAGCCGTTCCAAGCCTTCTCCATACTTTCTTACTCCCATCATTCTGGTACAGGTTGATCTTAGTTTCATCTGTCCATAGAATGCTGTTTCAGAAATGGGCTGGCTTCTTTACATGTTGTTTTTGCAAAGTCTAATCTGGTCTTTATATTTTTGAGGCTGATTAATGGTTTGCACCTTGTGGTGAACCCTCTGTATTTGCTCTCATGAAGTCTTCTTTTTATGGTAGACTTAGATACTGATACACCTACTTCCAGGAGAGTGTTCTTCACTTGGGTAGATGTTGTGATGGGGTTTTTCTTCACCATGGAAAGGAGCCTGCGATCATCCACCACT
The DNA here is from genome assembly GCF_050947455.1 of Rhinoderma darwinii. Lineage (NCBI taxonomy): Eukaryota > Metazoa > Chordata > Amphibia > Anura > Rhinodermatidae > Rhinoderma > Rhinoderma darwinii. Next base: position 86,995,393 of record NC_134688.1, read on the forward strand.
GTTGTCTTCCGTGGACGTCCAGGCCATTTGTAGTTCATGAGATCACCAGTGCTCTTTTTTTTTTTTTTTTTTCAAGAATGTACCAAACTGTTGATTTGGCCACTGCTAACATTTGTGCCATCTCTCTGATGGATTTCTTCATTTTTTTTCAGCCTAACGATGGTCTGTTTCACTTGCATTGAGAGCTCCTTTGACCTCATGTTGTGCGTTTACAGCAACAGCTTCCAAATGCAAATGCCACACCTGGAATCAACTCCAGACCTTTTACCTGCTTAATAAATGATGGATTAATGAGGGAATAGCCCATGCAGCCCATTAAATAGCTTTTGAGATAATTGTCCAATTCCCTTGTGAAAATGCCAAAACTTGTGTCACTGTCCAAATAATTCTGAGCTACAGAGAACAAGAAATTTCAGCTTATCGTGACAGCTCTAGTAGCCAGTGTGAAAACTCCAATATTTAAAGAAAATAATAATAATGTTATGGGTATACTATATATATATATATATATATATATATATAAAAAATACACCACATAAATGTTGTTTTTAAATATATGTGTGTAATAAAAACCTGATTTAAAGAATTAATTTAAAGAAGTAATTCTACGACGATTCGTTCCCATTAAAATTTCCCTGTTGTCAAAATGTAGGCAAGTATGCCTAAAGCAAGCCTGTGTAACATGAAGACTCTTGTGGAACCGATAGAACTTCCTGAAAGATACAATATATAGAGTATTCAGTATATCTACATGAACTCAAATTGTGGTCACCCGAACATGAAAAAAGGGGTTTCTACGCAACCTTCACTAAAACAGCTTAATACTAATATTACTGTGTCTATACACTCACTGCAGGGCAGTTAGGATTTATAGGAGATATACTGTACATATTTTTTCTCACTTTCCTTATAAACATGGGTAAAGCAGGCAATAAAAGTGACATATGCTTCAATAGGAAGGGATTCAGGATTTTAATCTTTGTTAACACATGGATTAGATTTCTCGTGCAGGGATCCAGTGTCAAAACACTGGGATCTCCTGTACATTGTAGCTAAACACCAAACCCGCTGTCTGCCGTTTTCCCAGAGTATATCCCCACTAATATGACAAGACAATTATATTGCTTGCAATGTGCAGAAGTACCAGCCATTGAGACTTCATGGGAAATCTGCTGTGTGGACAAATTGCCTAAGTATAAGCTTGTTCAGACAGGCCTCTCCTTCCTATATGACTAATCTGTAAAACAATACATAATTTTTATAATTGCCGTGTATGTTATTCTTACTCTGTCTGTGAAGATCTTATAGCTCTATAAATCAATAATAATAATACTTACGTGGCTCGTTCATACACAGAAGGAACAATAAGATGAAGATGGATGAATTCTACTTCATTCCTGAAATAATTTTATTGGAAAGATGGTACAATATAAAAGTGTAAACCAACATACGTATTGCATACTTGTCATCTGTAAGAAATAAATGTTTTGTTCAGTGACCAAAATGGCATTAAATGAGTAATGATGTTATTCATGAATCCATGAGCCGGCAGAGGTACACCAGTGAAATGATAGATAATTCATAATTCTCATCCTCACTTTAGACTGGAGGTCAGAGCTCAGGGAAGTAGGTTGTTTAAGTGAGAAGTGGACGTAAAGATGTAAATGAGAATATGTAGCGCTCGGTTGTACCATAATACTTTATGAATTGATTGTTTTATCACTGAAGCTTTTAGACAGTATAATATAAAATGATATGCAGCACATATTTTAAGCTTGCCTGTTTCAATGCTGTCTCGAAGTGCAAAAGAGATTTGACAGTAAAAATGTCACGGTCTAAAATTGTCCGGACGACTGTCGGCCTAACACTTATACAGCCCACATATATCTCTCCCGACTCCATTATAAACATGCACACTGGTCTCAGCTGGACATGTACGGGTCAGGTACAGAATGTATTTGGACATTGACACAATTTTGATATTCTAGTCTCTGTACACCACCACAATGGATTTGAAACAAAGCAAAGCAATAAAGAAGTGTAGACTTTCAGCTTTAAAGGGGTTGTCAAAAGAAATTGATGGCCTATCCTATCAATATCTGATCGCTGGGGGTTGGACTCCCGGCACCCTCGCAGAACAGCTGTTTTGAAGGGGCCGTGGCACTCCCAAAAGCACTGCTTCCCCTTCATTCTTTATCTGCTCGTACCGTGAATCACCGACACCCTTGTAGTGGCAGTACATAGTATTACAGTCTTCTCCCATTCACCTGAATACAGCTGATCGGCAGGGGTGCCGGGATTCGGACCCCGACCGATCAGATATTGATGGCCTATCCTGAGGATAGGACATCAATAGCTAATGACTGGACAACCCCTTTAATTCAAGGGGTTTACAAAAATATTGCATTAACCGTTTAGGAATGACATAATATTTTACACAGACCCTCCATTTTCACAGACTCAAAAGTAATTGGACAAATTTACATCTATACACCTTAGAATTCATCCGGCTTCTTCTATCCGCAGTCACATAATCAGTAAACACCAGTGACCCAGGTCCATTGGCAGCCACACATGCCCATGCTATAACACTGCCTCCACCTTGTTTAAAAGATGATGTGGTGTGCTTCAGATCATGAGTCCTTCCTTTCCTTCTCCAAACTGTTCTTTTCCCATCATTCTGGTACAAGTTCATCTTTGTTTCATCTGTTCAAAGAATCTTGTTCCAGAACTGGGTGGCTTTTTTAGATGTTTACTAGCAAAGTCTAATCGGGCCTTTTTGTTCTTGAATGTTACCAGTGGATTGCATCTTGAGGACAGCATCCGTATGGCAAAAGTAAAAAAGTGTTTATTAACACATTTCAATATAAATAGTGCTACGTTTCGACCCCACAGGAGTCTTTATTAAGCATGATAAAGACTCCTGCGTGGTCGAAACGTAGCACTATTGATATTGGGATGTGTTAATAAACACTTTTTTACTTTTGCCATACGGATGCTGTCCTCAAGATTTTTGCTACAATTGATTGTCCAGGAGGGATCACTGGACTTGGAATTTGCATGCAGCTGAAATTGAGTAGCTGTTTTCCGATCAAGTGAGTGCTGTGGATAACCAGTCTATCAGTGGATTGCATCTTAACATAAACCCTCTGTATTTACAATCATGAAGGCATCTGTTGATTCAAGACTTTGACAATGATACGTCTTCCTCCTCAAGAGTGTGCTTGGCTTGGCTAGATGTTTTAAAGAGGCTCTGTCACCAGATTTTGCAACCCCTATCTGCTATTGCAGCAGATAGGCGCTGCAATGTAGATTACAGTAACATTTTTATTTTTAAAAAACGAGCATTTTTGGCCAAGTTATGACCATTTTTGTAGTTATGCAAATGAGGCTTGCAAAAGTCCAAGTGGGTGTGTTTAAAAGTAAAAGTCCAAGTGGGCGTGTATTAGGTGCGTACATCGGGGCGTTTTTAATACTTTTACTAGCTGGGCGCTCTGATGAGAAGTATCATCCACTTCTCTTCAGAACGCCCAGCTTCTGGCAGTGCAGACACAGCGTGTTCTCGAGAGATCACGCTGTGTCGTCACTCACAGGTCCTGCATCGTGTCAGACGAGCGAGGACACCGGCACCAGAGGCTACAGTTGATTCTGCAGCAGCATCAGCGTTTGCAGGTAAGTAGCTACATCTATGCTCGTTTTTTAAAAATAAAAACGTTACTGTAATCTACATTGCAGCGCCTATCTGCTGCAATAGCAGATAGGGGTTGCAAAATCTGGTGACAGAGCCTCTTTAAAGGAGTTTTTCCTTACCAAAGAAAGAATTCTGGGACCATGCACTTTAGTTATCTTCTGTGGTCTTCCAGGTTTTTGGCAATTATGTTTTTAGAATGTACAAAATTTTTGTTTCGGTGATTCTACTAAATTTCTGAAATCTCTCTGGTTGGTTGGTTTTGTCCGTTTTTTCTGCCTAATGATGGCATTCGTCACTTAACACCTCTTTGGACTACACATTGAGAGTTTCCATGAACAGCTACCAAATGCAAATTCAACATGGGAAATTAATGCTAGACCTTTTATTTACTTTATCATTAAAAAAAAAAAAGGAGGTCAGGGCACACTTGGTCATGAAACTACTTATCAGTCAATTATTCAATTACTTTTGAGCCAGTACTTTTTATTATGTGAAAAATGGCTGAAATTTCGAACCAGTTAATGTAACAGTTTTGTTAAAACCCTTGAAGTACAGCTGAAAGTCTATAATTCAATCATCTTGAATGCTTTGTTTTAAATCCATTGTGGAAAATACACCGTGTTCCAAATTATTATGCACATTGGATTTAAGTGTCATAAACATTTAATTATTAGTTTTTCAATTAAACTCATGGATGATATTGTGTCTTAGAGCACTTTGGATCATTGTAATCAATCTCAGACACCTGTGATAATTAGTTTGCCAGGTGTGCCCAATCAAAGGAAAACTACTTAAGAAGGACGTTCCACATTATTAAACAGGCCACAGGTTTCAAGCAATATGGGAAAGAAAAAGGATCTCTCTGCTGCCGAAAAGCGTGAAATAGTGCAATACCTTGGACAAGGTATGAAAACATTGGATATTTCAAGAAAACTTTGGCGTGATCATCGTACTGTGAAAAGATTTGTGGCTGATTCAGAGCACAGACGGGTTCGTTCAGATAAAGGCATAATGAGGAAGGTTTCTGCCAGACAAATTAATAGGATTAGGAGAGCATCTGCTAAAATGCCATTGCAAAGCAGCAAACAGGTATTTGAAGCCGCTGGTGCCTCTGGAGTCCCGCAAACCTCAAGGTGTAGGATCCTCCAGAGGTTTGCAAGTGTGCATAAAGTTATTATTCGGCCACCCCTAAACAATGCTCACAAGCAGAAACGGTTGCAGTGGGCTCAGAAATACATGAAGACTAATTTTCAAACCGTGTTGTTTACTGATGAGTGCCGTGCAACCCTGGATGGTCCAGATGGATAAAGTAGTGGATGGTTGGTGAATGACCACCATGTCCCAACAAGGCTGCGACGTCAGCAAGGAGGTAGCGGAGTCATGTTTTGTGCTGGAATCATGGGGAGAGAGCTGGTAGGCCCCTTTAGGGTCCCTGACGGTGTGAAAATGACCTCTGCAAAGTAGAGTTTATGACTGACCACTTTCTTCCGTGGTACAAAAAGAAGAACCGTGCCTCCCGTAGCAAAATTATCTTCATGCATGACAATGCACCATCTCATGCTGCAAAGAATACCTCTGTGTCATTGGCTGCTATGGGCATAAAAGGAGAGAAACTCTCGGTGTGGCCCCCATGTTCCCCTGACCTCAACCCTATTGAGAACCTTTGGAGAATCCTCAAGCAAAATATCTATGAGGATGGGAGGCAGTTCACATCAAAACAGAAGCTCTGGGAGGCTATTCTGACATCCTGCAAAGATATTCAAGCAGAAACTGTCCAAATACTCACAAATTCAATAGATGCAAGAATTGTGAAGGTGATATCAAAGAAGGGGTCCTATGTTAAGTTTTTTTTTATTGAAAGAGCTTTTGATTTCTGTAAATATGACCTCCTGATGCTGCAAATTCAACAAATTACAACCTTTAAAATGTTTTGATCTCTGTTGTGCATAATAATTTGAAACAGTGCATTTTGAGTTTTTTACTTCTAAAAAAAAATCTGTTATCATTAGGAGATTTGTTCAATAAAATTAGCATTATACTCCAACGGTTGATGGCTTGAAGATTATACTGACTGTCATTTGCATCGACTATTTAGGAAAATCAGCAAAAAATAACATTTGCATAATAATTTGGAATGCGGTGTACTTCTTGACCCAACTGTATATTTATATCAATGGGGAGAAAGGAATAAGCAGATGCCAGAATCCTACGGCTTATCTCCCAGCAAAATAATCATGGAAGTTGAAAGGCAACATGCCCGATAATTTTTTCTGCCCACATCTGCCATGTGGGAAGTCAGAAAGCCCCCATACACACTAGATCATGAGCCAATCAAACCAATATTGGCGGGTTCAACCATCTCTTATATAATATATACTCAGCTTAACTTAAATATCTTAGATTGATCACAGTTAATCTAAATATCCTACTCTTAAAAAAGAAATAATCACATGGGACCAAGTATAAATATTGGAAGTTGTTTGGTGGAGTTTCAGTCCAGTGTTCCAATAATTATTTTGCCACCCAAAAGTGAATAATTTTAGAATGGACAATGAAATAAAATCTCCCCTAGTTCCCAGTCAAAGTTTAACTATTAAGGAGTCATCATTTCTGAGGCTAAGCTGGTCCCTGGCATTCAATGTTTATGCTGCAAACCGACAGATTGTCACAATCAGTTATCACAGTATGACGATGACACAGGTTTTGTATAAGGGTTCTGTAAAGGATCTGCCAGGCACACCTTCGGGGTTAACTCCCTTAATTAATCAGTCAGCACCTGAATCTACATCCCTGAGACTGACTCCAGCTTCCACCACTCAAGCTGGCAGGCTTAGGAGTGGGAGAGCCTATTGCAACCTAGCCAGACTCAGCTAGCTCCCGCCCTCGGTCTATTTAAGCCTGCCTTTCCTCTTCCTCCAGTGCTTGTGATTCTTTTTCGTGTGGTTTCCTGGCCCAGCTACAGCTCCTGCTATTTTTGATCCTGCTCCATACAGACCCTGGCTTACCGACTACTCTTCTGCTCTTCGTTTTGTACCTCGCACACTCCTGGCTTGACTCGGCTCGTTCACCACTCTGGTTGCTCACGGTGTTGCCGTGGGCAACTGCCCCTTTCCCTTGCTTGTGTTCCCTTGTATGTTTGTCGTGCACTTACTGAGTGCAGGGACCGCCGCCCAGTTGTACCCCGTCGCCTAGGGCGGGTCGTTGCAAGTAGGCAGGGACAGAGTGGCGGGTAGATTAGGGCTCACTTGTCCGTTTCCCTACCCCCCGGTCATTACATAATCACAAGCCCATACCTAGTCTACCCTGGTCCCTGACACCACTATTGACCCCCGTGAGACCCTGGCTCAGCAAATGCAGGGTCTCTCCCCACAGGTCCAGGCCCTAGCTCAGAGGGTCAACCAGCCTGATGCTACCTTGGTAGTTCCCCCCACCGCACCTCTTGAACCCCACCTCAAGTTGCCCGACCGGTTCTCAGGGGACCGGAGGGCTTTTCTCTCCTTTCGGGAGAGTTGTAGGCTTTACTTTCGTTTAAAGCCTCATTCCTCAGGTTCTGAGAGCCAGCGGGTGGGTATAATTATGTCCCGGCTCCAGGAAGGGCCCCAAGAGTGGGCCTTCTCCTTGGCTCCTGATGCCCCTGAACTTTCCTCCGTTGATTGTTTCTTTTCTGCTCTCGGACTTATTTATGACGAGACTGACTGGACTGCCTTTGCCGAGAGTCAGCTGGTGACCTTACGTCAGGGTAAGAGACCTGTTGAGGAGTATTGCTCTGACTTTAGGAAGTGGTGCGTAGCTTCTCGGTGGAATGACCCTGCCTTAAGGTGCCAGTTTAGGTTGGGTCTGTCGAATGCCCTGAAAGACCTGCTAGTTAGCTATCCCTCTTCTGACTCCCTAGACCAGGCTATGGCTTTAGCGGTACGACTTGACGGACGTCTCAGGGAACGACAACATGAACGTTTATGTGTTTTCTCCTCCAACTCCCCCATGATGCCTCCCGAAGTTCCGTTGCTTCGTCCCTCCCCAAAAGACTCAGAGATACCTATGCCTCCGTGTCCCCCCAACAACGTAGAGAATTCCGCAGGAAGAATGGTCTCTGCTTCTACTGTGGGGATGACAAGCATCAAGTGAACAACTGTCCTAAGCGTAAGAATGCAGCCAGAGAACTTCCGCGCCTAAGTGATCATCGGGGAGGTCACTTGGGCGCACAGGTATTTCCAGTAAATAGGAAAACGTACTAAGATCTTGCTTCCCTTTCAGGTCTCTTTTGGTGGTAGGTCTGCTACCGGCAGTGCCTTCGTGGATTCAGGGTCCTCTACTAATATTATGTCTGTGGAATTTGCTATGTCTCTTGCTATGCCTCTGATTGATTTGCCTAAACCTGTCCCGGTAGTGGGTATCGACTCCACTCCTCTTGCTAATGGTTATTTTACACAGCATACCCCTGTTTTTGAACTCCTTGTTGGCTCCATGCATTTGGAGCAATGCTCTGTACTGTTGATGCAGGGATTATCGTACGATTTAGTTCTAGGCCTTCCCTGGTTGCAGTTGCATAATCCCACATTTGACTGGAATACTGGGGAGCTAACCAAATGGGGTAATGAATGTTGTACGTCATGTTTTTCTGTTAATTCTATTTCTCCCCCTGAGGAGGCGAATACGCTACCCGAGTTTGTTCAGGACTTCGCTGACGTTTTCTCTAGGGAGGCCTCCGAAGTGTTACCTCCTCATAGAGAATACGATTGCGCTATCGAATTGGTACCAGGAGCTAAGCTTCCTAAGGGTAGGATATTTAATCTTTCTTGTCCTGAACGTGAAGCCATGAGAGAGTATATCCAGGAATCCCTGGCCAAGGGTTACATTCGTCCCTCTTCTTCTCCGGTAGGTGCTGGCTTCTTCTTCGTGGGGAAGAAGGATGGTGGTCTTAGGCCATGCATTGACTACCGTAGCCTGAATAAGGTCACGGTAAGGAACCAGTATCCCCTTCCTTTGATTCCTGATCTCTTTAATCAGGTTCAGGGGGCCCAATGGTTCTCTAAATTGGATCTACGGGGGGCGTATAACCTTATCCGCATCAAAGAGGGGGATGAGTGGAAGACTGCGTTTAACACGCCCGAAGGCCATTTCGAATACCTCGTCATGCCCTTTGGGTTGTGTAACGCCCCTGCGGTCTTCCAGAATTTCATAAATTAGATTTTGAGAAATTACCTGGGGATATTTCTTGTAGTGTACCTTGATGACATACTGGTGTTTTCCAAGGACTGGTCCTCCCACATTGAGCATGTCAGGAAGGTGCTCCAGGTCCTTCGGGAAAACAAACTGTTTGCCAAAACCGAAAAATGTGTGTTTGGGGTACAGGAGATACCATTTTTGGGTCAAATCCTCAGTCCTCATGAATTCCGCATGGACCCCGCCAAGGTTCAGGCTGTGGCGGAATGGGTCCAACCTGCCTCCCTGAAGGCGTTACAGTGTTTTTTGGGGTTCGCTAATTATTACAGGAGATTTATTGCTAACTTCTCGGTCATCGCTATGCCTCTTACGGACCTCACTCGCAAAGGTGCTGATCTCCTCCACTGGCCTCCTGAGGCTGTCCAGGCTTTTGAGGTCCTTAAGAAGTGCTTTATCTCGGCCCCGGTGCTGGTTCAGCCCAACCAAATGGAGCCATTTATCGTGGAAGTTGACGCATCTGAGGTGGGAGTGGGGGCTGTCTTGTCCCAGGGTACCAGGTCCCTCACCCATCTCCGCCCCTGTGCCTACTTCTCCAGGAAGTTTTCGCCAACTGAGAGTAACTATGATATTGGCAACCGCGAACTCTTAGCCATTAAATGGGCATTTGAAGAGTGGCGCCACTTCCTGGAGGGGGCTAGACACCAGGTAACGGTCCTTACCGACCACAAGAATCTGGTTTTCCTAGAATCTGCCCGGAGGCTAAACCCGAGACAAGCTCGATGGGCGTTATTTTTTACCAGATTCAATTTTTTGGTTACCTATAGGGCTGGGTCTAAAAATAATAAGGCTGATGCACTGTCGCATAGCTTCATGGCCAGCCCTCCTTCGGAGGAAGATCCTGCTTGTATTTTGCCTCCAGGTATAATCATTTCCTCGATCGATTCTGATTTAGTCTCTGAAATTGCTGCTGATCAAGGTTCAGCTCCCGGGAACCTTCCTGAGAACAAGCTGTTTGTTCCCCTGCAATTCCGGCTAAGGGTACTTAGGGAAAATCATGACTCCGCACTATCTGGTCATCCAGGCATCCTGGGTACCAAACACCTCATTACCAGAAATTATTGGTGGCCTGGGTTGCCTAAAGACGTTAAGGCCTACGTCGCCGCTTGTGAGGTTTGTGCTAGGTCCAAGACTCCCAGGTCCCGACCAGCGGGCTTACTGCGTTCGTTGCCCATTCCCCAGAGACCTTGGACACATATCTCCATGGATTTTATCACCGATTTGCCTCCATCCCAAGGCAAGTCGGTGGTGTGGGTGGTGGTAGACCGCTTCAGTAAGATGTGCCACTTTGTGCCCCTCAAGAAACTACCCAACGCCAAGACGTTGGCTACCTTGTTTGTCAAACACATCCTGCGTCTCCATGGGGTCCCTGTCAATATTGTTTCGGACAGAGGGGTACAATTTGTTTCATTGTTTTGGAGAGCCTTCTGTATGAAGTTGGGGATTGATCTGTCCTTCTCCTCTGCCTTCCATCCTGAAACCAATGGCCAAACGGAGAGGACTAATCAATCTCTAGAACAATACTTAAGGTGTTTTGTCTCTGACTGTCAATATGATTGGGTCTCATTCATTCCCCTCGCCGAATTTTCCCTTAATAACCGGGTCAGTAACTCGTCAGGGGTCTCTCCCTTTTTCTGTAAATTTGGGTTTAATCCACGGTTCTCCTCCGTTTCACCTGGTAGTTCCAACAATCCCGAGGTAGAGGGCGTTCATCGGGAACTGTGCACAGTCTGGGCCCAGGTTCAGAAGAACCTAGAGGCGTCCCAGAGCGTACAAAAAACTCAGGCTGATAGAAAACGTTCTGCTAACCCCCTGTTTATGGTCGGGGATCTGGTGTGGTTGTCGTCTAGGAACTTGCGTCTCAAGGTTCCGTCCAAGAAGTTTGCTCCCCGGTTTATTGGGCCGTATAAGGTCATTGAGGTCCTCAATCCTGTCTCCTTCCGGCTGGAGTTACCCCCGTCTTTTCGTATACACGACGTGTTTCATGCCTCCCTCCTTAAACACTGCTCCCCGTCCTTGGCTCCCTCGAGTAGACCTCCTGTTCCCGTCCTCACCCCTGAGGGGGTGGAATTCGAGGTGGCCAGGATTGTGGACAGCAAGATGGTCCAAGGCTCCCTCCAGTACCTGGTCCATTGGAGAGGTTACGGGCCCGAGGAGAGGACTTGGGTACCCGCCCGGGATGTTCACGCTGGGGTATTGGTCAGGAGGTTCCACCTGCGTTTCCCCAGTAAGCCAGGTCCACTTAGAAAGGGTCCGGTGGCCCCTCATAAAAGGGGGGGTACTGTAAAGGATCTGCCAGGCACAGCTTCTGGGTTAACTCCCTTAATTAATCAGTCAGCACCTGAATCTACATCCCTGAGACTGACTCCAGCTTCCACCACTCAAGCTGGCAGGCTTAGGAGTGGGAGAGCCTATTGCAACCTAGCCAGACTCAGCTAGCTCCCGCCCTCGGTCTATTTAAGCCTGCCTTTCCTGTTCCTCCAGTGCTTGTGATTCTTTTTCGTGTGGTTTCCTGGCCCAGCTACAGCTCCTGCTATTTTTGATCCTGCTCCATACAGACCCTGGCTTACCGACTACTCTTCTGCTCTTCGTTTTGTACCTCGCACACTCCTGGCTTGACTCGGCTCGTTCACCACTCTGGTTGCTCACGGTGTTGCCGTGGGCAACTGCCCCTTTCCCTTGCTTGTGTTCCCTTGTATGTTTGTCGTGTTTGTCGTGCACTTACTGAGTGCAGGGACCGCCGCCCAGTTGTACCCCGTCGCCTAGGGCGGGTCGTTGCAAGTAGGCAGGGACAGAGTGGCGGGTAGATTAGGGCTCACTTGTCCGTTTCCCTACCCCCCGGTCATTACAGGTTCATTATGCATGAATGGCATCAAGTGACCCATTAAGGCTACATTCACACATGCGTGACAGATTTATTGCGCATAAAAAAGTGCGTAAATCTGTCCATGTGCTTTGCTTGTGGCATGTGTTTTTCACGCTCTTGCAAGCACGTCTTTGTTTCAGTGTAATTGATGCGTGAAACACGGACAGCACACGGATGTGCGTCTGTGTTCTGTCCGTGGTTTTCACGCACCCATTGACTTCAATGGCCGACTAGGTGCGTGAAAACGCACCAATATAGGACATGCAGTGAGTTTCACGCAAAGGACACTCGCTGCGTGAAAACTCAAGCATGTGTGAATAGCCCTATTGAAATCAATGGGTCCGTGTGCCGTGCGTTGTTTCAACGTACAGCACACGGATGAGAATCACGTTCGTCTGAATGAACCCTAAAGCCAGAACTCAAGATAAGAAAACTAGTTTCAGTAGAAGATTTTTTAATATTCAGCATCTTAAAGCTGCTCTATCAGGTCTTCAATGCTACCCTATCTGAGGACAGCATAGGATGGGGAGGGGGTTGCTGAGCTTCAGGATATATAGGTTTAACTCAGTGCCACAACTTTCTATGATGGGAATAACTAGGGGTGTAAATATAGGGGGGCCAAAGACACCTCTATTATTAGAAAAGGCACATGATATTTGTGGGTTCTGTTTCAGATTTTGCATATGGGCCCTGGAGCCCCAAGTTCCGACTCTGGGAATAACATTTGAACTTCAGAGACCAAGAGTGCTGGAGCACATTCTGTAACCCCTACTTTAAGCACCAAGAGAGTCTCCCCTCCCCTGCTCATCGCTATTCCCTAACATTTTATATAAAGTACCTCCAAACTAGAGTAACACTAAAAAAAAATATTGGCTTGTGGTCTTGTCTTGTCTTCCTGATACTCCGTTTTGGTTTATACTAGTACATTTATGTACCTCTTAGGCTTCGTTCACATCTGCGTAAGGGCTCTGTTCAGGCGTTCCTTCTGAGCTTTCCGTCAGGGGAACGCATGAACGGAAGGAACCCTGACTGAAACAAACAGAAACCATGGGTTTTCCGTTTCCATCACCATTGATTTCAATGGTGACGGATCCGTTGTAAATGGTTTCCACTTGTCTCCGTTGTGCAAGTGTTCCGTCGTTTTGACGGAATGAATACCGTAGTCGACTATGCTATTTAGTCCGTCAAAACGATGGAACCCTTGCACAACGGAGACAAATGGAAACCATTTGCACCGGATCCATCACCATTGAAATGGTGGATGCAAACAAAAACCTATGGTTTCCATTTGTTTCGGTCAGGCTTCCGTTCATGGGTTCCCCTGACTGGAAAGCTCAGACAGAATGCCTTAACGCAGCCCTGACGCAGATGTTAACGAAGCCTTATATTGTGCAATCCTGTATTACATATCTCTGTTTAATAAATACTCGCACACAACGATACAGATGTAAATTGGAAGCTATGTTAGTTATTTCAGCTATTCCATATATTTTGATTAAATGCTTTATATTAGAAGCTGCAGATTTACAAAATGATGTATTTAGAAGAGGCCGACAAAAAGAAAACTATGTATTCCAGCGATGTTAAATAGCTGCAAATAGATGAGTTAAATATTTTATCTTCTAGTAAGTAAAATATTTAAATTGAATCTGGGTGAATGATTTCCATATCTGTATTAATAATTACATGGCTGCCAGCAGATTCTGTTAAGGGCAGAAACGTCTCAGTTTGGTCCAGACAATTACATTATGTGTCCTAATTATGAGAACAACAGTCGGATGTTTGCAGTATATTATTCACATAGATATATTTGTATCTACACACAGTGGCTCTATTAATTGACACTGCTTTTTGTTTAAGGGCACCTATAAAATGTTTCCAAAAGTTGCAGCTTCTATAAATATTTATAGACAATGGGTTTAAATAGGACATGCGTGGACTGTTTTTTAAAACGCACATTCATGTTGAGGGAAGGTGGATAGTTATAAACACACAACATAAGATCGCTTTTAATATGGGCACATTTTAGCAATACCTGGACCTCCCACAATCCTGTTGAACTGGACTTAGAACACCATATGATCCTATGGTGATCCAAGTCCAGTTTAGTAGAACCATGGGAGATCCAGGCATCACTGTCGTAATACGGAAAGCCAGAACCACAGATAAAAAAATCAAGGCTGGAGGTAGGTTTCTTTTTATATTCAGTATCTATTAAAGTGGATCTGTCTGGTTTCCAATGTTACCCTATCTGAAGGCAGCATAGTATAGAGGAGGATATGCTGAGCTCGAGGACATATAGTTTTCTATAATTTAATTCAACATCAGGGGCAAACGCAGGATTTTTAAAGGGGGGTTTCCAAATGCATACTTCTTAAACCAAGTTATTTTCACACTTCTCCCGCTACCCTCTGGTTTTTAGGCTACGAGTATTGGTCTGCACATATCCACTATCCTAGCCCTTTATATTACAAGCTGTAATATAAAGAGCTAGGCTGGTGGATAAGTTATGACCACTACTCATCGCACAAAACCCAGCTTAAATAGTGCCACACCCACTGCCCCCTGTAGTGCTACAGTGCCCCCTGCAGATAGTATAACTGTGTAGATATTGTCACAGTGCCCTCTATCCCTAACCTAATGTATCAAGTTTTTTCTGATATGGCTGCTCCCTATCAAATCTCCAGATACCACTGCCGCTCTGAACATGACCTTCTTGTTTCCAGAAGTCTAATAAACTTTTCACAATCTTGCCCAGCTTCCCTCTTCTCTGCTATGTCACGGCCGTGGTCGCGGACCGCTGCCGTTCCTTAAATTGTGACGACCGTGACCACAGACTCCTGGCATCGTGTCAGCGTCTCCCTCCTATGAGACGCCGGCACTTGCGGCTGTCTGGCCCTGCTCTCAGTGTTAGGGTGCACGCGCGCACCTGTTAAAAATTTCCTTACCCATCCCTAATGATCCTGGACTACTCCTTGCTTAAGCGTTGTTGTAGTTTTCCCATTTTCGTATTGCAGATGGTCCCTCAGTGTTATCCTGCTCCCAGTGTTCCCATGCCCTGTTACCTGTATCCCGTGCTGTGTTTTTTTCCTGAGCCTATCTAGCGTTGGAGTCATGTTTTGCCGCCTGTTGTCTGGTATCATCCGCCACGTCTGGTGCAACCTGCCACGCCTGCTGGTATACACCACGTCTGGTGTCATCTGGTATCATCCGCCACGTCTGGCACAACCTGCCACATCTAGCCCCATCCGTGCCAGAGCCTCTGCCACCGACTGGACTATCTAAGGTGCCCTTGTGCTACAAACTTCTTGTAGAGACTTTGCATAGACCGTGACTTGGCCAGCTGCCTCTCCGCTACGGCGGAGTGGTATAGTGGGTCCACATACCCCTAGATCGTGACATGCTATATTCTTCTGTACTCCATTTAGAACTCTCTAGCACTCCAAACAGAACCTACACATTTATATCAGCTGACAATCAGAAACTGACCTACTATTTAAATTAAATCAACTTACATTAGACAGTTTTATTTTTGGTGGTGTTGTTTTTCTGGCAGTTATTCCTGAAATATCGTAGTTCTCACACTGATCACTAAGCCTCACAATAGACTGAGTTGTTCTGTTCTTTGGCTGTGTTGCCCTTCCGTTGAAGGGTTCCGTCTGAGGTTTCTGTCGGGTTAACCACTGAATGGAAAGGGAAACGGAAACCTAAGTTTCCATTCGCATCACCATTAATATCAATGGTGACGGATGTTGCTAAAGGTTGTTTTTGACTGAATCAATAGCGCAGACAGCTGCGCCATTGATTCCATCCAAACAACGGAACCCTGTCACAAGGGTGACAAACGGAAACCTTTAGCAACGTTTCCGTCACCATTGATATCAATGGTGATGCAAACAGAAGCTTAGGTTTTCATTTACCTTTCTGTTGAGGGGTTAACCCGACGGAAACCTCTGTCGGAACCCCTTAACGGAAGGGCAGCGCTGATGTGATCAGGCCCTTAGGGATGACGTCTCATCAGTCATCTCATCATCATCAAAGGCAGGATTACAATGAAAGTTAACTCTTCTATTATAAAGCTGGAAGTAGATAACACCGGGTCCACCATTGACAATAGATGATAGACAGAGCTCTCCTCCCCGCCTTGCATATGTCACAGAGCATGCCCACAACACTCTTCCATAGAAGCTAATGAGCTATTTCCACACTGAATTTTCCTATGTTCAGGTGCCTACTGTAAAGCAAATCTCTGGAACTACTGTTCAGATAAAATTGTAAAATAAAAACAAATTAAGAATAAATACTGGAACATGTTTTTTTTATCATTTCTAAAAAAATAATAATAATAAGGTGATTCATTTTCTTTAACGTCTGGCCCAAAACCATCCCCTCTGATTAGGCAACAGTGCGTACTCATTCACCAACCTGTTCATTTCTATCCCTTATTCTCTTGCTCATTCCCCACCTCATCTATTCTTCCATCTCTTAAAGCTTGTATGGTTATGGCTCTCTCTTCTAATATATCTTATCTACAGTATATACAGTATGCATGTGACCTGTTCCTCTGGATCAACATTCTGGAATAATAGGCTGAACTGGATGGACTTGTGCCTTTTTTCAGCCTTACAAACTATCTTAAAATTACCTGTTATAATATGAATTGAATGCTGCATTGTGTTTATGTATGTGTTTATTACATAGCTACATAGTACGGTTGAAAAAAGTCACATGTTCATCAAGTTCGACCAAGGAATAGCAAAAGGGAAGGGAAAAATATCTACACATAGCAGCTAATATTTTTTTGTTCTAGGAAATTATCTAAAGCTTTTTTAAAGCCATGTACTGCAGCTACTGTGACCAGCTCCTGCGGTGACTATTCCATAGATTCACAGTAAAGAAGACTTGTTGCCTCTGCACGTTGAACCTTTTTTCCTCCAGATGGAGGGAGTGCCCCCTTGTTTTTGAGGGGTGTTACATGGAACAGGATTTCAACATATGTTTTGTATGTGCCATTCATATATTTATATAAGTTAATCATGCCCCCCCCCCCCTAGTCGTCTCTTTTCCAGACTAAATAGGTTTAATTATTTTATTCTTTCCTCATAACTTAGATTCTCCATGACCCTTATTAGCTTTGTTGCTCCTTGTATTTTTTCCAACTCCAGGGCATCCTTGTTATGAACTGGAGCCCAGAAATGAACTGCATATTCTAGATGAGGCCTCACTAATGCTTTGTAAAGTGGTAATATTATATCCCTGTCCCGCGAGTCCATGCCTCTTTTAATACACGACAATATCTTGCTGGCCTTTGAAGCAGCTGATTGACATTGCATGCTGTTATTTAGTTTATGATCTACAAGTAGACCCAGATCCTTCTCAACAAGTGACTCCCCCAGTGTAGCTCCCCCTAGGACATATGATGCATGCAGGTTGTTGGTACCCAGATGCATAACTTTACATTTATCTAGATTAAACCTCATTTGCCAAGTGGATGCCCAAACACTTTTACGAACATCTTCCATGGACGGAACATTACTACATAGCTTGATATCATCTGCAAAAATATAAATAGTGCTATTAATCCCATCCTCTATATCATTAATAAATAAGTTGAATAATAGTGGTCCCAGTACTGAACCCTGGGGTACACCACTTATAAACCGGGGACCAATCAGAGTAGGAATCATTGACCACAACTCTCTGGATACGGTCCTTGAGCCAATTCTCAATTCAATTAGAAACTATACTTTCTAAACCTATAGTGCTTAATTTACCCATTAGACGTCTATGAGGGACAGTGTCAAATGCCTTTGCAAAGTCCAAAAACACTATATCCAAAGCGGCCCCTCTGTCTAGGCTTCTGCTCACCTCTTCATAAAAACAAATCAGGTTGGTCTGACAACTTCTGTCCTTAGTAAAGCCGTGCCGGCTGTCACTTATAATACTATTTTTTGTAACATAATCCTGTATATAGTCCCTCAATAGCCCCTCAAACATTTTTCCCACGATTGATGTTAAGCTTACTGGTCAATAATTACCTGGGGAAGACCTAGAGCCCTTTTTGAAAATAGGCACCACATTTGCCCTGCGCCAGTCCCTTGGCACTATACCAGACACTAGAGAATCTCTAACTATTATGAAGATGGGGACAGAAATAACTGAACTAAGCTCTTTACGAACTCTAGGGTATAACCCATCTGGTCCCGGGGCCTTGTGTACATTTATTTTATTTAACTTAGCGTGGACCATATCTACATTCAGCCAATTCAGTATATCAACTGATATATTAACAGCACTGGCACCGGCTACACCAGTTGCTCTTTCTTCTGTTGTATACACAGAGCTAAAGAACCCATTTAGTAACTCTGCCTTCTTTTGATCCCCTGTGACCAACTCCCCATTACTACTATTTAGGGGTCCTACATGTTCAGACCTTTGCTCTTTTTGCATTTACATACTTGAAGAATTTTTTGGGGTTTAATTTTAGTCGTTTATATTTGTTACCTATAGGAATAAATTTTGCACTATAATTACCCAAAGTAGATTCTAAAATCTCCCATTTATCATTTGTACGATTATTTGACATTAGTTCTTCCCAGTCTATATCCTGAATTGCAGCCCTGATCCTGGGGAAATTGGCCTTCTTAAAATTAAGTGGTTTTTTTTTCAGTATAGGTAAAATATAACTATATTGTGATCACTGTTACTGAGGTTTTCACGAACATTGATATTCCCAACAAGCTCTGCATTATTAGAAATGACCAGATCCAACAGAGCGTCACCTCTAGTCGGGTCTTCCACAAACTGGCCCATAAAATTTTCCTTCAACAGGTTGAGGAAATTTCTCCCCTTTGCAGTTGAAGCCGAACCATGACCCCAATTAATATCCCTGTAATTAAAATCTCCCATTATCACTACAGTACCAGCCTGTGCAACCTGCTCCATCTGTTTATATATTTGACCATCCATCTCCTCAGTTATATTGGGGGGTCTATAGATTACACCGAAAGTAATTTATTCAGTGTTTATCTCCCTTTGTAATTCCACCTACAAGGTTTCAATCTCCTCACAGTCTTCACCCACTATTATCTCTTTCACACTTGCCTTCATATCACTTCTCACATACAGACATACACCACCGCCTTTATATCACTTCTCACATACAGACATACACCACCGCCTTTCCTATTTGTCCTGTCTTTCTGAAACAGTGTAAAACCCTGTAGATTTACAGCCCAGTCATGTGAAGAGTCCGGACATGTTTCAGCAACACCTACTATATCTATATGTTCCTCCAGTACCAAGGCCTCCAGCTCCCCCATTTTGCTTGCTAGACTTCTGGCATTTGTGAACATACACTTAAACTTGCCTTTCAATTTTTCACTTTTAGTATCAGAAATTTGATTATTTGACATTATTTGGGCATTTTTTTATTTCATTGTTGTTTTGTAACAAAAGAATCTCCTTATCCTGTTGTGTAGTCCTCTCCCCACAGTCTATTTCTCCCCCCACCAATTTAGTCTGACCCCTCTCTAACCTAACTACCCCTTTATTTTCTACATTGACCTCCCTCCTCAGCCATAGTTGAAATACTCTGCCACCCCAGCTAGAATGGTCTCCCCCAGCACAGCGGACCCCCTTCCATTTAGGTGCAAATCATCTGCAGAATACAGTTTGTGCCCCAATGAAAAGTCAGCCCAGTGCTCTAGGAACCCAAAGCCTTCTCCTCTACACCAAGACTTAAGCCAAGCCTTTCCTGTGATGTGCATGGCACAGGCAGTATTCCTGAGAATACCACCATGGAGGTCCATCCCTTCAGCTTGTAGCCTAGTTCTTCAAAATGATTCTTAAGGCTCCTCCACCTACCATGTATTCTGTCGTTGGTACCCACATGGACCACGACAGCTGGATCATCACCAGCCCCTCCCAGTAATTTATCCACCCGTTCCACCACATGCCGAACCCTGGCACCAGGGAGATAGCAAACCATTCGATGGAGGCGGTCTTGGCGATAAATTATTCTATCCGTCTTCCTGATTATAGAATCCCCTACAACTAAAGCAAAAAATGGTGTGTAGAAAAGGCGGATCCAGCACTCGAATATTAAAAGTTCCAATTTTATTTAAGTCATGTTAAAAAACAAGGATAAAACAAAAATCCCGGGACCACGCTTACGCGTTTCAGACCGCTAAGGTCCTTAATCATAGCTTCTTCATAACTAATTGTCTTACCTTACCTGCATTACCATCCCGCTGACTACTAGCTGGGCTGTTCTCCCGGCTGTTAGCGATATCAGTACTAGGGCTGCCATTTTTGAGACCGATACCCTCGCATCATCACCCAACTTGGCAATTTTGCTTGGAATCTCAGAAACAGGATTGGCCTTCCTTTTCTTGGACCCCTTTCTAATGCTCCTAACTACATTAACCCAGCTACTTGCCTGATCCTGCTGACCCATGTCTTCACCCTCCAGATCTACCCCACTAACCGCTTGCTCAGTGAGCAGCATGCTCCGCTCAAGATTGTCTATCGCCCTCAGCATTGTATTTTGCTCCTCCAGATCTCTAATGCGAGCTTCCAGGTGAACAACATGCTCACATCTGCCACAGAGGTATTCACCCTGGAACTCCGGCTTCAGTCGTGCATACATATGGCAAACTGTGCACTGAAGAAAACCTCCAATCTTTCTATCCATTATCCCAGTTACAAAAAAACAGTGAACAATTGTTAAAGTAAAAGAAAAAAAGAGTACTTACAGGGACTTTAACTCCTCTTTTTAACTCTGGTTTAGTAACTCCACTTGATCCACAAGCCACTTAATTTATCAAAGCCAAAACAGAGCAAATGTTATAAATGTATTTCCTGTAAAAAAAATATAATGTGCAATGTCATAGAATATGAAAAATAATAATAGAACATATGAGAAACATACCCATCTAGTTATTAAAAAATATATATATATTCTGTTATATATTACATTAATCTATTAAAAGTAAACAGAAAACCAACTAAATTACATTTAAAAAAAACACTAAGTAGGAAGAATTCTGTAGACTGGTTGGTAAAGGCAAGGAATCAATGGAGAGAAATCTAGAAGGCAGGGAAGGAAGTGGGTATTTAAAAGTGATATAAAAGAGTAAAAGGGAGAATAAAAATCCAAATTAAAAAGTATAGTATACTTATATATGTATAACCATGGGACATGTATGGGTGTCTACATTTGAGCAAAATTTAATAGTTTGTACATAGATATAATCTTCATTAAAAAGTTCAGTAACTTTGTAAATACATAGAACTTTCCATGGTGTACTGAACCAGCGTTACACCTATTATGTTTTGACAATTCTTAGGCTGAGTTCACAAGGGGCGTATACGCAGCGTATCCGTTCTGTGCGCCGCAGGGAATTTCGGGCGAAAAACCGCACCAAACTGTGGTGCAGTTTTTCACCTGGAATGTGCGCTGCAGAAAATTGCAACATTTAGTAGGCCGGCCTCCTGGGATGACGTTTCATCAGAGGAGACCTCTGCAGCCTGTAACACGTCAGCCCTCTTACGTCATCCAGGCATGCCTCCTGGGGTGATGTTCATCCCATGTGACCGCCGCTACAGCCTATAATTGGCTGCAATGGTCACATGGGATGAAACGTCATCCCAGGGAGTCGGCCTGGAGGAAGAAACACAGACTTCTGGGTAAGTATGAAAATTTATTTTTTTCTGAGTTGCCTTTTTTGTGGTGGAATCACTGCGAATCCGCCGCAAAATAGCAACATTGATGCGCGTAGGGAGTGGAGTTTAGCCCGTCTGGTCTGATCCCACAGAAGAGCTACTGTAGCACAAATTGCTGAGAAAGTTCATGCTGGCTATGATAGAAAGGCATCAAAACACACAGTACATTCCTTGCTGCATTTGCGTTTGCATAGCCACAGACCGGTGAGAGTGCCCACGCAAAACCCCATCCACCAAAAGCTCCTACAATGGGCTCATGAGTTTCAGAACTGGACAATGGAGCCAGCGGCGTCGCTAGCACTGGACCTCCGGGAGCCCAACCCCCAGATCATCTTTGGCCCAAGCCCCGGATCCCCGGGCGATTGCCACTACAGAGGTCGCAGCATTCGCAATTGCGACCGGGCAGCGTTCGCAATTGCGACCGGGCCCCCGGCCCCCACACCGTGTCTATAGAAATTTACTATAGTAACTGGGGCCTATGTCATAAAATACATGGGCCCCTATTACTATTGTAATACCACTATACTTACTCTCCTTCCTGAGCGCAGCGGAAGTCCTGACGTCTTCTCGCAACATGACGTCACGACACTGGATGGTGTCGGGACATCCGCTGCACCGAAGAGCTGGGTAAGTGCAACATCATTATTGCCTGCTGGGATCCTGTATCTAAGCCTGCCTTGTGGTAGGCTTTGATACAGGGTCCAACAGAGAGCATCACACATGGGCTTAGATACAGGGCCCATGTGTGATACTGTCTGTTGGACCATGTATCTAAGCTTACCACATTGCAGGCTTAGATACAGGACCCCAGTAGACAGTAATCTTATACTGTATAAGATTACTGTCTGCTGGGGCCCTGTATCTAAGCCTAACATGTGGTAGACTTAGGTACAGGGTCCAACAGACAGTATCTCACATGGGCCCTGTATCTAAGCCTACCACCTGTGGGTTTTTTGTGTGTTTGTGTTTTATTACAAGTTCGGTTGTTTGACTACGTCGGATTCGAGGACTACTTCGACGACGGCTTTTTTTATTTTTAATAAAATGGTTAATGAGAAATGTGTGGGGTTTTTTATTTCAATAAAATATTTTTTATGTCCTATTTTTTTAAACTTTATTACTACCGCGTTAGCAATGGCCGCTGGCTGATTGACAACGTCCATTACTGAGATGAGGCTTAGTGTTAGCCGGTGCAGAGGCTAACACTAACCCCCATTATTACCCTGGTGCCCACACCACCAGGGGTACCGGGAAGAGCTGGGTACGATCCATCTGTAGCGATTGGCAGGTACTGGGGCGGCCGCAGGCTGGTATTATTAGGCTGCGAAAGCCTAAAAACAGTGGCCCTTCCCACCCTAGTAATGCTAGCCTGCTGCTTATTTTTTTTTTTTTAATGGAATAAACGTTGTGCGATATAAAAATGAAAGGACATAAAAAATATTTTACACATCCCTCATTAACCATTTTATTGAGGATAAAAAAAGCCGTAATCTAAGTAGTCCTCAAATCCGACGTAGTCTAACAACCGAACCTGTAAAAAAACACTAATACACCAAAAAAACATGTGTAACACATACAAAAGCAAAGCTTATACTTACCTTTCCTGGGTCCAGCACTGGAGCCGCAATGTCAGCGAGCTGGGCCCTATATCTAATCCTATCATATGTGATAAAGTCTGCTGAGCCACTGTATCTAATCCTATCCATAGCTATGGGGTCGTAGTGTTATAGATATGTTTTTCTCATATATATATATATATATATATATATATATATATATATATATAAATATATATACACACATTTTTTGGGGGAGGGTGAACCTATGATAGTACAAGGATACTTACTGCTGGGGCCCTGTATCTAAGTCTATCATGTGTGATACTGACTGCTGGGGAACTGTATATCTAAGTCTATCATGTGTGATACTGTCTGCTATGTATCTAAGCAGTGGCGTAGCTATAGGGTTCGCAGCGGTCGCAATTGCGACCGGGCCCCGAACGCAGGGGGGCCCACAGCCCCCCGCACATCAATAAAAAGTTACTATAGTAACTCGGGCCGCGGGCCCCTGTTACTATAGTAACAGACTGTACTTACCTTCCTGGCTCCGGATCGCAGCGAAGGTCCTGACGTCAAGCGCTGTGCGCAGCGCATGACGTCACAGCGCTATGCGCCACGCACAACATCGAGAGGACAGAACTTCCGCCGCGGCTGAAGAGGAAGGTAAGATTAGTAGCCCTGACTGGCGGGGTCCGACTCCCGGGACCCGCCAATCAGCTGTTTTGAAGGGGCCGCAGCACTCGTACGAGAGCTGCTTCCCCTTCATTCCGGTCACACTGTGAATTGGTATCGGCGATTCACAGTGTGAGCGAGTAGTGAAATGAAGGGGAAGCAGCTCTCGTACGAGTGCTGCGGCCCCTTCAAAACAGCTGATTGGCGAGTCCTGGGAGACGGACCCCGACACATCAGCTATTGATGGCCTATCCTGAGGATATGCCATCAATGTTTAGGGACTGCACAACCCCTTTAAGCCTACAATGTAGCAGGCTTAGAGGGCCCATGAGACAAGATCCCAGATTGTGTGATCCTGTGTTCTGGGCCCTGTATCTAAGCCAATCACATGGTAGGCTTAGATACATGGCACATGTGTGATCCTGTCTGATGGGCCCCGTATTTAAGCCTACCGCACTGTAGGTTTAGATACAGGGCCCCAGCACACAGTAATCTTATACTGTATAATATTACCGTCTGCTGGACCCTGTATCTAAGCCTACCTTGTGGTAGGCTTAGATACAGGGTCCTACAGACAGTATCACACATGGGCTCTGTATCTAAGCCTAACACATGTGTTACTAATCAGGTTTTTTGTGTGTTTTCTTACAGGTTCCTTTCGTTGGACTACGTCGGATTCCAGGACTACTTCGATGACGGCTTTTTTTTTTCTTATCAATAAAATGGTTAATGAGGGTTGTGTGTTTTTTTTTTATTTCAATAAAATATTTTTTCTCTGTCTTTGTGGGTTTTTTTTAAACTATATTACTACCGCCTTAGTAATAGCCTCCGGCTGAGTGACAGCGTACATTGCTAAGGCGGGGCTTAGTGTTAGCCGGTGCAGAGGCTAACACTAATCCCCCTTTATTACCACGGTACCCACCGCCACCAGGGGTGCTGGGAAGAGCCGGGTACCATCCAGTACTTGACCATCTGTAGTGATGGTCGGCCACTAGGGTGGCCGCAGGCTGGTATTATGAGGAGGGGAAAGGCCAAAAACAGTGGCCCTTACCAACCTGGTAATGCTAGGCTGCTGCTGCTTTATTGTATCTGGCTGGTTAGGAAAAATGGGGGGGACCCCACGTCATTTAAAAAAAATAAAATAAAAAATAATTGGAAAGAACGATGTCGGGTCCCCCCCCCCAATTTTCATAACCAGCCAGATACAACACAGCAGCAGCAGGCAGCATTACCAGGGTGGTAGGTGCCACTGTTTTTGACCTTCCCCAGCTTAATACTACCAGCCTGCGGCCACCCCGGTGCCTGCCCGTCACTACAGGTGGTCGGGTACTGGTTCGTACTCGGCTCTTCCCAGTACTCCTGGTGGCGGTGGGTACCGGTGTAATAATGGGGGTTAGTGTTGGCCTTTGTACCGGCAAAATTATTATTCTTACCTTTCCTGGGTCCAGCACTGGAGCCGCAATGTCAGCGTGCTGAGTCCTGTATCTAATCCGATCATGTGTGATACTGTCTGCTGGGCCCTATATCTAATCCAATCATGTGTGATACTGTCTGCTGGGCCCTATATCTAATCCTATCATGTGTGATACTGTCTGCTGGGCCCTATATCTAATCCTATCATGTGTGATACTGTCTGCTGAGCCACTGTATCTAATCCTATCATGTGTGATACTATCTGCTGAGCCACTGTATCTAATCCTATCATGTGTGATACTGTCTGCTGGGCCCTATATCTAATCCTATCATGTGTGATACTGTCTGCTGGGCCCTATATCTAATCCTATCAAATGTAATACTGTCTGCTGAGCCACTGTATCTAATCCTATCATGTGTAATACTATCTGCTGAGCCACTGTATCTAATCCTATCATGTGTGATATGTCTGCTGAGCCACTGTGTCTAATCCTATCATGTGTTATACTGTCTGCTGGGCCCTATATCTAATCCTATGATGTGTGATACTGTCTGCTGAGCCACTGTATCTAATCCTATCATGTGTGATACTGTCTGCTCAGCCACTGTATCTAATCCTATCATGTGTGATACTGTCTGCTGAGCCAATGTATCTAATCCTATCCATAGTTTATAGGGTCGTAGTGCTATAGATATGCTATGCTGTCTCCTATAGACACATTTTTTTTGGGCCGGACACATATGTATTGGGGCTATTTCCCCTGACATTTTAAGTCCTTAGTGACGTCCCAGGCTGCTAGTGCGCATTGTTGGGTCACTTAGGAGACTCAGCGATGCAGCTGAAAGCTGCGGACCGTCGGCCATGAGAAGTTTGCCAGGGGGGGGGGGCCCAATAAGAACTTTTGCATCGGGGCCCATGAGCCTTTAGCTACGCCCCTGTATCTAAGCCTATCATGTGTGAAACTGTCTGCTGGGCCATGCATCTAAGCCTATCATGTGTGATACTGTCTGTTGAGACAAGGTGGGTATGTGGGACTACCTAGAGGGGACAGCATGGCACTGTCTACAAGGGGTATGTATGGCAGGGGGAATGTGTGTGGAACCATACAGGGGGTTTGTTACACTATAAACAGGGGGCATTGTGTGGGGAACTCTCTACAGGTGTCTTCGATTAGAGCACCAGGACATAACTTTGCTTGGGGCCCCAGAAATGCCAAAGTTGCCTCTGAGATTTAGTACAAGGATACTTACTGCTGGGGCCCTGTATCTAATCTACATTCACACGAGCGTGACAGATTTACGTGCGTAAAAACGCGTGTAAATCTGTCCGTGTGTGTAGCGTTTTGCATCAGTGTGCTTTGCGTGTGGCATGTGGTTTTCACGCACTTCCAAGCACTATTTTTTTCAGTGTAATGGTTGTGTGAAACACAGACAGCACACAAATGTCGTCCATGTGCTGTCCGTGGTTGTCACGCACCCATTGACTTGACATTGACTAGTGAAATATACCAATATAGGACATGCAGTGAGTTTCACACAACGGACACTCGCTACGTGAAAACTCTCGAATGTGTATAAGCCACATGATAGGCTTAGATACTTGGCCCCAGCAGACAGTATCACACATGATAGACTTAGGGCTCATTCAGACAAGCGTGATTCTCGTCCGTGTGCTGTGCGTTGAAACAACGCACAGCACACGGACGAGAATCACGCTCATCTGAATGAGCCCTAAGTCTATCATGTGTGATACTGTCTGCTGGGGCCATGTATCTAAGCCTATCTTGTGTGATACTGTCTGCTGAGACAATGCATCCAATTCTATCCAGCGGTGAAGCTATAGGAGCCTTAGTCTTATAGATATGCTATCTCCGATATGTATGTAAAAATGTATTTATTTTCCGGGGGAGGGAAATATATGTCTCGGGGCTTGTGCCCCTGATCTTTTTAAGACCCTAGCAACGTCCCTGCATGGAGCAATTGTAGAAGGTGGCCTAGCCTGATGAATCAGGTTTTCTTTCACATATGGACAACTGTGTGCGGGTGCGTCGCTTTCCTGGGGAAGAGATGGCACGAGGATGCAATATGGGAAGATGGCAAGCCGGCGGAGACAGAGTAATGCGCTGGGCAATATTCTGCTGGGAAACCTTGGCCATTCGTTTGGATGTTACTTTGACATGTACTACCTAACTAAATATTGCTGCAGGTCAAGTACACCCCTTCATGGTAATGGCATTTCCTACTGAGAGTGGCCACTTCCAGCAGGATAATGCGCCCTGCCACACTGCAAAACTTGTTCAAGAGTGGTTTGAGAAACATGACAAAGTGTTCAAGGTGTTTACGTGGCCTCCAAATTCCTAAAATCTCAATCCGATCGAGCATCTGTTGGATGTGCTGGAAGAACAATTCGATTCATAGAGGCCCCACCTTGCAATTTACAGGACTTAAAAGGGAATGTATCATCTATATTTTTTTTTACTAATTAAAATCAAAGAGTGAAACATAGGGGGGGGGGGCATCTTGCCTGAGCAGTTACTCTGTTAACAGTATTCAGAGATATGCTTTAAAGGGACTGTGTCGCTAGAAATTTTTTTTTATTTTTTTTCGTTAAACAGTTAGTATATAAATGATTACACATTGTTCTACTTTTTTACACAAGTCAGGAAATATTATAAATTAGATTCTAATTTATAATATTTCCATGTGCTGGTCACTAGAGGGAGCAATACCCAAAATTGCAGCATTGGCATGTGGTAAAGCAACCTCATTGCTTTATGCTGCAAAATTGGAGAAGACACACTCGCTCTATTGTCCTCAAACAATCCCGTTCCTTTATCCTGGCTAGTGCCATTTTTTTAGCGAATGCACAGTGTAGGAGGATTAGATAGTGGTAATCACACAGTATAACACGAACATACACACACATCACATACACAAATATAATTTACCTGCTCCTGCCGCTGTCGCCGCCGCTGCTGCCTCCGCTCCTAGTCTGAACATATGGCCGGAAGCCGCGACCGGAAGTAGTCGTCTTACCGTCCAGCCGCGGATTCCGGTCCACATGAAAATGGCGCCGGATGTCGCTCTTCCGAAGACCTTCCTTTTGGTCTGTGTGGGAGCGGTGTCCATCACCTATTGTTAATGGTGTGTTACAGGGGCGTAGCTAAAGGCTCATGGGCCCCGATGCAAAAGTTCTTATTGGGCGGTGCGTCAAAGAAGTGCCTGTCACTTCGTCAGACGTAAATGGAACCGTTTTCCATGGACTCCATGGAAAAACAGCTCCAATTACGTCCGTAATGGATGCAGCGAAAGACGCCTGCACATGCCTTTACGGCTGAAATTACGGTGCTATTTTCTCCTGAAAACAGCACCCTAATTTCAGCCGTAACGGACGCTGCCGTGTGAACATACCCTCAGGGCTTAAAATGTCAGGGGAAATAGCCCCAATACATATGTGTCCGCCCAAAAAAAATGTGTGTATAGGAGACAGCATAGCATATCTATAGCACTACGACCCTATCAACTATGGATAGGATTAGATACATTGGCTCAGCAGACAGTATCACACATGGGTCCCCCCCATTTTTCATAACCAGCCAGATACAATAAAGCAGCAGCAGCAGGCAGCATTACCAGGGTGGGAAGGGCCACTGTTTTTGTCTTTTCCCCTCCTGATACTACCAGCCTGCGGCCGCCCCAGTGGCCAACCATCACTACAGATGGTCAGGTACTGGATGGTACCCGGCTCTTCCCAACACCCCTGGTGGCGGTGGGTACCGGGGTAATAAAGGGGGTTAGTGCACTGGCTAACTCTAAGCCCCGCCTTAGCAATGGATGCTGTCAATCAGCCGGCGGCCATTACTAAGGCGGTAGTAATATAGTTAAAAAAAAAACAAAGACATCGAAAAAATATTTTATTGAAATAAAAAAAAAACGACACAACCCTCATTAGCCATTTTATTGATAATAAAAAAAAAGCTGTCATCGAAGTAGTCCTGGAATCCGCCGTAGTTCAACGACCGAACCTGTAATTAAACACACAAAAAAAACGATTAGTAACACATGTTAGGCTTAGATACAGGGCCCATGGGTGATACTGTCTGTGGGACCCTGTATCTAAGCCTACCACAACATAGGCTTAGATACAGGGTCCAGCAGACAGTAATCTTATACAGTATAAGGTTACTGTCTGCTGGACCCTGTATCTAAACCTACAGTGTGGTAGGCTTATATACAGGGCCCAGCAGACAGGATCATGCATGGGCCATGTATCTAAGCCTACCATGTGATTGGCTTAGATACAGGGCCCAGCAGACAGGATCACACATGGGCCATGTATCTAAGCCTACCATGTGATTGGCTTAGATACAGGGCCCAGCAGACAGGATCACACATAGGCCCTGTATCTAAGCCTACCATGTGATTGACTTAGATACAGGGCCCAGCAGACAGCATCACACAATCTGTTATCCTGTCTCATGGGCCCCCTATGCAGTCCCTAAACATTGATGGCCTATCCACAGGATAGGCCATCAATAGCTGATGTGTCGGGGTCCGTCTCCCGGGACCCGCAAATCAGCTGTTTTGAAGGGGCCGCAGCACTCGTACGAGAGCTGCTTCCCCTTCATTTCACTACTCGCTCACACTGTGAATCGCCGACACGGATTCACAGTGTGACCGGAATGAAGTGACTGGAATGAAGGGGAGCAGCTCTCGTACGAGTGCTGCGGCCCCTTCAAAACAGCTGATTGGTGGGTCCCGGGAGTCGGACCCCACCAGTCAGGGCTAATCTTACCTTCCTCTTCAGCCGCGGCGGTAGTTCTGTCGTCTCGATGCTGTGCGTAGCGCATAGCGCTGTGACGTCATGCGCTGCGCACAGCGCTTGACGTCAGGACCTCCGCTGCGATCCGGAACCAGGAAGGTAAGTACAGTCTGTTACTATAGTAACAGGGGCCCGCGGCCCGAGTTACTATAGTAACTTTTTATTGATGTGGTGCGGGGGGCTGTGGGCCCCCCTGGCTTCGGGGGCCAGTCGCAATTGCGACCGCTGCGACCCCTATAGCTACGCCAGTGGTGTGTTATATCTGCCATTTTTTTAATGGAGCTGTAAAATTTCATTGTAATCATGCCTGTGATGATAATGAGATGATTGCTGAAAAGTAATCTCTACAGAACAGGAAGTATCAGTCTATTATGAGACTCAGTGGCCACAATGAGAACTGCAAGATTTCTGGATTTTTAAATAAATATATTGCTAATGACACAAAAAAACTAAAAAAAAAGCCAAAAATTGTTTAAAATGATGATTAATAAAAACTTGATTTAAACAATAGTTAATTTTCTGATGACACATTTCCCTCTAAAGGATCTGCTACTAACATCTTGGTGCCAGATACCACAGGGAACCTTCAGAGATCTTGTAGAGAACATGCCTCGATGGGTCAGAGCTGTTTTGGCGGAACGAGGGACCTACACAATATTAGACATGTTGTATCATTTGTTATGGATGATTGTTGGGTATAATATATATATATATATATATATATATACACACACACACACACACACGCATTACCCATACACACTGTTGTTCAAGGGAGGGGAATGGGTATATGCTTTAAGTGTTTATTGGGCATTTAAAATATATCACCTTGAACCCACCTCTTCATTTATGACATAGCAGCTCCCCTGGATTCCCCAGTCAAATTAAATAAAAATATCTCTTTCTGTAGCTTTTACTTTAATAGTAGGAGTCCAAGCCTTGGGGAAGTCTAGCCATCAGTGGTTACTATTACTCTGTCACCATGTCAAGCTAATGGAAATCTAGACTGTTCCTAGAACCTCAATACAATGCCCACAAAGGTACAATATAAATGCCAGGGAGAGGTAAGGCTGTGCACAGCTAAACATATTAACATCTCGGGGACCCATTCGGACAAAAACCATAATAAGAACACTACTTAACAACACAATTAAAGTGACAAATTACTAATAAACATGATAAGATCTTAATAAAAGTAACCAGCATGACAAAACAGAAAAGACGGACTGCAAATAATGAAAAACTTATCAGCTCAAGTAGCCATATAAATATAAAGTACCACATAACATATAGTAGTCGTCTGCGGGAAGAGGAAAAGATGTTTGTAGAAATTCAGCCAGCCACTTATCTAGTCCATGATCCCAAACAAATGGTAAATAAACTTTATTCTGCAAATAAAATTAATCGGAAAGCAGTAATGTGCAGCACATATTTTTCGGTAGCGTTGCTTACAATAAAGAATAGCACTGGCTGTCATTGATGCTCTCTATAGAGGACATAAATAGGCGAAATGTAACACTATCGCAGCTTCCCAGGATAGCAGAATAGAAATATGATTATCTCTTGCATCAGGTGTAAATATTTCAGTAGTTGTAATACATTTAGATCTTTCTGCACGATTGCACACATAGGAGACCAATATTATATTCCAAAGACAGTCACAGTGCTACAGTAGGGGGGTTTGGATTGCAAGGACAATGGTGTATGCAAAGCTTGATTTGTCAGGAATACACAACTATCACATCCCAACTTTGGGCAACATTCCCAATGCAGAGCAAAATAATAAACCAATTCCTTTTTGTTACGGATGCCAGCACCATTTTGTACTAATGGATTGAGGATAAAATAATCCCAATTTCTAAATGGGAACTGTCAATAAGCAATTTAAAGGGGCTACCAGCAGTAAGAAAAAGGGAACAACCACCGACAGGGCGCTCCCTATTCATTGCGCAGTTTACAGTCCACATCAAAATCGCTTGAACTACAGCACATATGAAATTTATACTTAAAAGTCAGTTTTCTTCAGGGGACATTGGGGGATATCTGCAACTAACCTTAATAAAATGCTGCCTATAGCATTTTCTGTATAAGCCGTTGACATGTGAATAGCTTGTTTGTGCATTTTGCAAGTACCAAACTACTGGAGTAAAATTCTTCGTTTCTTGGTTAAAAAGCATCAAATGGCAATGGGAAGTTTTACATACAATAGAATGTAATCACATTAAGTTACAGGCCCAAAGACTAAAAAAAAATATTACAAAGGAAAAAATGAAAAATAACTGCGACAGGAACAGGTTAAGGGAGTTTTCCGTGACTAAAGGCCCTTTTACACCGGCCGACACACGGCCGGGGCAGCGAGCGCCGATCAACGAGACATCATTGATCGGCGCTCGCTTGCTCCTGTCACACGGAGTTATGGATAGGGACAAACGGTCGTTACTCTAATCGCTCATCCCCATACATTATTATCATGTCGGCGGTGCATCTCCCTGTTTACACAGGGAGATGTGCTGCCGACAACGATAATATTTTACTTTTTTAAAACGATACGACCAGCAGATGATCGAGCTCGTTCATCTGCTGATCGCTGCCCTTTTGACACAGGGCAATTATCGGCAACGAGCGTTATATGAACACTTGTCTGCCCGATAATCGTCCTGTGTAAAATCCCCTTAAGTATAGGGACACATGAGGGACGACTGCAAACTGCGCCAAAGTGTGGTGTTACTGCAAATTGGTGTGGTTTTCAAATGATTGTTCATGTCCGCTAGTTGTTTGCAGGTAAACAACAGACATTACCACAATTTGAAAACCTCGCCATTTTGCAATAAAACTGCTGCCGGACCTTGGCGGGACAGGTGCCACTGTGCATACCATAAAGAGAGAGTTTCCGATGACTACATCTTCTGTCCTGACCATGACAAGTGCAGTGTTGTTGTGGAGACCTTTCTGTGACTCTTAATAACTAAATTAATTTATCCCCCCCCCCCCATATGTTCACACATTGGGGGAGATTTGGGATCCAAAAAGTGTATTTTCCACTGCACTGGATTTGGAGTGAAACTATATCCTTTATCGCATATCAATCCGCAAATACAGTCAAAACAGGCGACGATCCGGCCATACAACGGCCTTTCTCCAGCCAGTATAATTGGGGGAGATGTATTAAAATTGGCTTGTCATACTCCAGTCTTAAAGGGAATGTATCACTAGAAAAGTTTTTTTTTTTAGTTAAACTGTTAGTATATAAATGATTACACATTGTTCTAATTTTTTTAATTTTTTCACAAGTCAGGAAATATTCTAAATTAGATTCTAATTTATAACATTTCCATGTGCTGGTCACTAGAGGGAGCAATTCCCAAAATTGCAGCATTGGCATGTGGTAAAGCAACCTTATTGCTTTATGCTGCAAAATTGGAGAAGACGCACTCGGTCTAGCGTCCTCAAACAATCCCCCCTCCTTTATCCTGGTTAGTGCCAGGAGAAAGGAGGGGGTTGAATGTTAAAACCTCTGACACTGTGTGCCACCATTTTTTGAGCGAATGCACAGTGTAGAAGGATTAGATACAGTGGTAATAACACAGTATAAGGGCAGATTCAGACGAATGTTGCGTTTTTGCGCGCGCAAAAAACGCAGCGTTTTGCGCGCGCAAAAAACACTTGACAGCTGCGTGTGTCATCCTTGTATGATGCGCGGCTGCGTGATTTTCGCGCAGCCGCCATCATAGAGATGAGGCTAGTCAACGCCCGTCACTGTCCAAGGTGCTGAAAGAGCTAACTGATCGGCAGTAACTCTTTCAGCACCCTCGACAGTGAATGCCGAACACAATATCGAGAAACCTGTTAAAAAAAAAGAAAAAGTTCGTACTTATCGAGAACTTCCCTCCCGGCCGTTGCCTTGGTGACGCGTCCTTGGTGACGCGCCTCTCTTGACATCGGGCCCCACCTCCCTGGATGACGCGGCAGTCCATGTGACCGCTGCAGCCTGTGCTTGGCCTGTGATTGGCTGGAGCTGTCACTTGGACTGAATTGTCATCCCGGGAGGTCAGACTGGAGGAAGAAGCCGGGAGTTATCGGTAAGTCAGAACTTCGTTTTTTTTTACAGGTTCATGTATATTGGGATCGGAAGTCACTGTCAATGGTGCTGAAACAGTTTAACTCTTTCAGCACCCTGGACAGTGACTATCTCCTGACATCGCGTACCGGAACTTTTTTTGCCGGGTTCGGCCAAAACTA
This sequence comes from Rhinoderma darwinii, assembly GCF_050947455.1. NCBI lineage: Eukaryota > Metazoa > Chordata > Amphibia > Anura > Rhinodermatidae > Rhinoderma > Rhinoderma darwinii. Next base: position 87,029,601 of record NC_134688.1, read on the forward strand.
GTTCGGCCGAACCCGGTGAAGTTCGGTTCGGTTGTCCGGGTTCGCTCATCTCAAAGACACTCCGTTTGGATGTTTGGAAACAGAAAAGCACGTGGTGCTTTTCTGTTTACATTTATCCTTTTGACAGCTGGTGCGCTGTTTCAGTCGGTTCGCACTGAAGTGCTTCCGTGCGACCTGCGTGGTTTTCACGCACCCATTGACTTCAATGGGTGCGTGATGCGCGAAATACGCGGAGATATTGAGCATGTCGCGATTTTTGCGCAGCTGACAAACGCTGCGCAAAAAGCACGGACTGTCTGTACTGCCCCATAGACTTGTATTGGTCTGTGCGTGGCGCGTGAAAACCACGCGGCCCACACGGACCCAATACACGCTCGTGTGAATCCCCCCTAACACGAACATACACACATCACATACACAAACATAACTTACCTGCTCCTGCCGCCGCCGCTGCCTCCGCTACCTCCGCTCCTAGTCCTTGTTCCTGAACATATGGACGGAAGCCGCGACCGGAAGTAGTCATCTTACTGTCCGGCCGCGGCTTCCGGTCCACATGAAAATGGCGCCGGATGTCGCTCTGCCGAAGACCTTCCTTTTGAACTGTGTGGAAGCGGCGCATGCGCCGTTCCCACAGACGGCGTACGCTATAGTGAATGGAACGGCTGCCGTTCGCATTCACTATGGGGATGTATGTGCCGTATTCCATCTCTGTATGTGTCGTTTATCAACACATACGGAGATGGAAAAAAAAAATGGCAGCCCCCATAGAGAAGTAAAAGAAAGAAAAAAGTAAAACACAAAAACACAAATAAATAAAATGTATTTTAATAACATAGTAAAACCAATAACATATAAAAAAAAATAATTCCGTGACACCTTCTCTTTAATGAACAGTTCGCTGGTGTAAAATGCAACACATTTATTAAGAGGCGAACACCGCCAGTGTCCTCTACCTTGGGAGAAAACCTAAAAACATGCATGCGCGGTCCTTGCTGTTCTCGCGGTCCTTGCTGTTCTCGGGATTACAGCAGGGACCGCGCATGCGCGTTACAACAGAACAGCCCATACACGGGCACATCACAAGTGACGTGTCGTATACCCAGAAAAGAATTGAAGATCAACACAGAGGCCAGAGAGTGACGTCACCTGTCAAGTACCCCACGGCAGGATCTGGAAACGGGACCACTTTGGAAAATGTAAGTATATTACAAATGTATTGACATTAATAAATTACAAGCATTAACACATAGTCATTTTATCTTGGACAACCCCTTTAAGTATTTATCAGGTGTATAGACTTTAATGGGATCCCTTCAGCGGATACCTCATGAGAGTTCATGACTTATCCATTAAACAGATACCATTATATCCTTGTCAGGCATCCACCATAGCCTACATTTAAGGTATATGTTGGGAGCATTTCCTGGCGTATACGTTAAACGTAAGCATAAAAAGAGATGTGAATGAGGCCTAAGGTCCACTTTTACACATGATTCTCACTTGCATTTTTTTTGTTCTCCAAAGGAAATACAGGAGTAGGGGACGAATAAAGTAAAATGTTCTCCCATTTGTGGAATCATTAAAAAAAAAAATTTTTTTTTTTTTTAAAAAGTGATAATTGTTATAAAACCAAATAGGGGGGAATTCAACAACTTTTCTACAGCAGTTTTCTAGCGTAAAAAAGCCGCAAATGGCTCAAAAGTTTCTAAAATTGCGACTTTGGAGCCGATTCCACTGCTCTTGCCACCGCAGTCTTTACTGTGTTTTATGCCAGAAACTGGCGTGAATTTTAGTGGAAATCTTTGCCAGCTGCTGTGTGGCATATATTTCACTCAGTGGCACAAGGACATCCTAAGATGTGACAAATTTATTATGAGGCGTGTGCCTCTTAATTAAAGGAGCACTCCCACAAAATGTTTTATTCTCTGGCCCATTAGAGAGGCGCATTATGTAAATTGTGGTGAAGGTAATCTTTTTACAGGTGGTTGTATTTGTGAGTTATTGACTCCTTTCTGGTCCTCCGCTGTGTCATGTGACCAGCAATAGGACTCTTCAAGTGCCACAGCGTCTCATGTGTAGACAGGAAGTCAGTTTCTCTATTCATTACTATCACAGCCTCGATGTGAGTTTTATAGGACCCTGCACCGATAAGCTGCTCCGGCTACTTCCGGGGCACCGGATTTTTGAACGGTACGCATTAGTTGGAGCCGGTAGCAGATGTCTCCGAACACTACATAATGGCCGTTCTGCTTCACTAGAATAAGAGAAGAGCTGCAGTTCTGCACGGCCGATATGCAGTGGTCGGAGCCGTATGAAACGGCAGTCTTAATAAATTCCCGCAATATGTCAAATATCTAAAATAAAAAAGTGGGAGAATATATACACAAATTATAAGTCAATCTGCTAATCTATTAATGAGGCTACGTCAGTTTAACAGTGAATGATATAATGAAACCAGGACATGACTTGCTCCAGTAAACTCATCTAAAGCTGCGACACAGGCCATGTCAATTTTTTTTTTCAATCCAGAGGATTTTGTGATCAAAATAGTTTTAAAGCAATATAAATATTATGAATGAATGGATATGAATGGTGCATTCATCTCTGCTTCCAGTGTGTAAAGAGATGTAATGAAATACAATACAAAGTGCAGCCAAGTACGGAGAGCGCTCTATTCATTTCCTAGCGGTTTCTTTGGAAGGCACATAAATATGTTATTATTATGAATAGCTCTTTCTGTGAGAACGGCTTTCACCACTGATCATAGTAAATGCAGTGTGAGAAGAAGAGATCAGGAAGATTTCTCATTAATCACATTAATGCATTCATATGTATTTATGTGTCCGTAAAATACTTGCACTAAAGCATCGAGTCAGGGTCAGAATATCTAAGGAACGTATCGGATACTAGGCAATATCATCATAAGGTGCAAACAGACAGACATGTACTCAGTTGCCATAACACAATGAAGACCATTTACAAACATTGGCGCAGACCGTATTTTCCGTAGAAATGGGACATAAATTCATATTGCATCTGACTATTATTTTTTCTCTTTTTTTTTTTTCTGCCAACAATTTTTTGTTTGTGGATGTGCTCAAAAATATTACAAACGTTTATCTGTTTTATAAAGTGCGAGCAACATTTTTGTACTCGACGTATTCATTGCAAGATGTCATATTTCATTTATTTCTGCAACATTTAAGTTATTATGCAAATATTTTGAATACATGCAACAAAAGATGTGCTATTTTCATTGACAGAGAAAAGAACCCCATTTTATAATAAGAGAAAAATATGGTCTCCTGGCAATGAACCAAAAATACCACTACACATAGCCCCCTAAAGCTAAATTAGTATATCAATATATGTGTCATCAGAAAATGAAATATTTTTGTGGTGATCCATAGAAAATAAAGGCTAGAATATTCCACTTTTTCCTGTTTTTTTGCAGCTAACTTGTCAGCTTTGCTGTATAGACTGGGACAGAGTCGGCAGAGGGCAGGGAATTTCATGACCACTTTATTACACTGCTAGGCCTAGATAAGGCAGGATAGCAACACTATACACACAGGTAAGCACAAATGCAATGGAGTAATTGATTTTCTATGTGCGTGTTTAGTTACCTACTGCTTGAGGATTGGTAATTATTTACATATATCTAATTGAACAGTACTCCAGACTTTAGTATGCTCTTAAGTTTCAATATTTATTATAGGTTCCACATAATGTAAAGCATGTAACATAGCTGTAGCAAAGCAACATTTAGGACTACAAAGAGTCCTTAGTCAGGCTATATAAATCACTGGATCGCTTTAAATAGGGCTCACACACACAAGGCTCTGTATGCCTGGGACTGAGGGAGGAGGCTGTACTTCCTGGAGACTGTAGTAGTCTATTGAAAATTCTCTACCAATTAACTTAAATTCCTTGCAGTCATAAAGCGCACACACTCTGCTGCAATGCAGGAAGGAGGTGTGAGCATTTATTATGGCCGTACCAGGGCGTATTTTTAAAAAATTTTAAATAAATACCTACAAAATAAAAAAAAGAACAAATATTATTTCTCTTCTACAGACTTAAATCTCATTAATTAAAGTAAAATTAAATACATGAGACATTCCCTTTAAAGCTGAGGTTGGGAGAGACAACTCCCTTTCCAAGACAGCCTGCTTTTCTATCGCACAATGAGGGACCAGTCATTCACTTTTTTTATTATTAGAAAAAAACCATCATATAATCTTACTACAGGATCAGCACACACAGGCTCTAACCAGAGTAGAAAGAGAAGTGGGAGGCCCCGCTGCACAACTGAGCAACAAGACAAGTACATTAGAGTCTCTAATTTGAGAAATAGACGCCTCACAGGTCCTCAACTGGCAGCTTCATTAAATAGTACCTGCAAAACGCCAGTGTCAACGTGTACAGTGAAGAGGCGACTCCGGGATGCTGGCCTTCAGGGCAGAGTGGCAAAGAAAAAGCCATATCTGAGACTGGCTAATAAAAGGAAAAGATTAATATGGGCAAAAGCACACAGACATTGGACAGAGGAAGATTGGAAAAAAGTGTTATGGACAGACAAATCGAAGTTTGAGGTGTTTGGATCACACAGAAGAACATTTGTGAGATGCAGAACAACTGAAAAGATGCTGGAAGAGTGCTTGACGCCATCTGTCAAGCATGGTGGAGGTAATGTGATGGTCTGGTAAATGGTAAAAGGGATTTTGAATAAGGAAGGCTATCACTCCATTTTGCAACGCCATGCCATACCCTGTGGACAGCGCTTGATTGGAGACAATTTCATCCTACAACAGGACAATGACCCAAAGCACACCTCCAAATTATGGAAGAACTATTTAGGGAAGAAGCAGGCAGCTGGTATTCTATGTGTAATGGAGTGGCCAGGTCAGTCACCAGATCTCAACCCCATAGAGCTGTTGTGGGAGCAGCTTGACCGTATGATACGCAAGAAGTGCCCATCAAGCCAATCCAACTTGTGGGAGGGGCTTCTGGAAGCATGGGGTGAAATTTCTCCCGATTACCTCAGCAAATTAACAGCTAGAATACCAAAGGTCTGCAATGCTGTAATTGCTGCAAATGGAGCATTCTTTGACAAAAGCAAAGTTTGAAGGAGAAAATTATTATTTCAAATAAAAATCATTATTTCTAACCTTGTCAATGTCTTGACTATATTTTCTAGTCATTTTGCAACTCATTTGATAAATATAAGTGTGAGTTTTCATGGAAAACACAAAATTGTCTGGGTGACCCCAAACTTTTGAACGGTAGTGTATATGTGTAATACCTTTATATATGTGTAACATACCTAGTCATATCTTTACATATGAGCTATGCCTGGTTCTACCTTTATATGTGTGATATGCCAGGCCGTACCTTTATTTTACTGCAATCCTTCAATCCTCACTGTGCTTGAAAAAGACATCACGGTTAATAAAGATCCAAGTTCTGTTCACTACAAATGGAGTGCTGCAGCTTTTTCCACGATATATATGCAACACCAGGGGTGTACCTGGACCGCACAGGATTCCTGTGTAAGAACAGTATATGTGCTCCTTGTCCTTAATAGCACGTCATAGAGCACCCCCATTATGTAGCTCTAACAATCAGTCCCTTACATACCATGCAACAGATAGCAGGAAGCTACAGGTTGAACATAGGGTTTGGCCATCCCTGTTTTTCCCCGCACATCAGCGCTACTAGCTTCCTGGCTGTGCAGTGTACTGAAGCGTCGCCCCATTCACTTGAATGGGGAAGTGCTGATCGCCCTATAAAAATATATATTTTTTGGTAGACATATAATTTAATGTTTGATTTATATCCATTTTTTATAATGTAATAATCCATAAAAAAAAACAATTCCCTCAATGCTTTTTACATTGTTCACCATTTACCAAATATGTACAGTATGGTTTGCTATGGTTTCAGGGATATCAAATATATATTTTATTTACGTACTGTTTATTTAAAAAAAAAATGTTAATCCCACTAGGAGACATTAATATTTAATTTTTAACTAATTTCTAACATTGCTAGGGTAAGCCTTAACAGGTATCACTGCTGGACATCTCTAGTGGCTTTACTTAATTGAAAACCGTCAGCCGCAGCAATAATGATGTCGGGGCTGACAGGGGTGGAACAATGGGAGCTTTATTGATACTACTTAGATGACGCGATCAGTATTGAGTGCGACATCTAAGGAGTTCAACTGTCGAATTAAAGGTTTCTCCGATCCCCTGCCATTACAGAGGGAGTCCTGCTGTCAATCACAGCCATCATCTTGATTGATCTTCCTGACGTAACTATATGACATGGAGCCTCTAGGCAAGGCAATCTATGACATACATTAACACCATGGAGCGCTAAGGGCCTAAAAAGGTTTCAGAGTTCTAACATTGATAACCCTAGGATATGCCTAAGATATGTATGATTATAGGGGGTTATATAAAAATTAAGGTCTGTTCGTACTTTTAAAAGACACATTTACACATATGTAATCCATGTCAAAGAGCACTAGAAGAACCCCTTATATATGGCAAAATATGTCTTTCAAGCTAGAAAAGACACCGGGCCTCTGATTTAGAACAGGATAATCAGAAATGGGATTACAATGGAAGAAATGATCAGAGCTCATGCTGTGTCATAACACGGGAAAAGGAAGGAAACTCACATGTCTGATTAGTAGTGGTTATCACCGTTGTCTTGCAGCGCTGGAGTCCTGGGTTCAAATCCGACCAAGGACAACATCTGCATGGAGTTTGTATGTTCTCCACGTGTTTGGGTTTCCTCCGGTTTCCTCACGCACCAAAACAAAAACATACTGTTAGGTTCATTTGGAATTTAAATTGTGAGCCCCAATGGAGTCAGGGGCCGATGTGAGTGATGGCAATCTCCTTACAACGCTGCTAAATATGTTGGCAATACATAAATACATAAAAAAGTTATATGAAGTTACTGCCAAAAACATAGAAACATAAAACTCCCATACACCCATCTTGTGCTTTCATCTATCGTTCAAAATTCTTAGCTGTAAACAAATGATTACTACGAACACCAGCCGCTGTAGGGTTAATTAATACACATCTCAATCAGTGAAAACTGCAACAAAAACTTACTTCCTAAGGCCAGGATCACACACACAGTTTTGATGTCATTTTTGGCTCCGTTTTTTGAGCCAAAGCCAGAAGTGAATCCATAAGGAAGGAAAGGTATAGAGAAAAGACTGATGCATCTCTTTTCTTTTGTGTCCACTCCTGTGTTTGGCAAACTAAATGGAGTCAAAAACTCAATGGCGTATTATAATATGAGCGATTCGGGCGGTCGCCCGGGGCCTGAGGCTGCCAGGGGGCCCATCGGGGCCCGAGGCTGCCAGGGGGCCCATCGCGGCCCGAACCGCACACAAACTTAAAAAACTATGCAGCGCTACCCGCTTCCGACTGAATCTACGTCCGCAGGATGCAGATTCAGTTGGGTTGAATGCTGGAGCCTCGCCCCAGCATTCACTCTGCCGTGAGCGGCTCGGTGCAGGCAGGAGCGATGTAGTGACGTCATCGCGCCTGTCTGCACGGAGTCACTCACAGCACAGTGCAGAGGAGGAGAAGCATCCCCCACCGTCGTGGGAACCGGGATAGGTAAGTAATTGTTTTCTTTTTTATTAGGTATGTACATATGGGGCATTATACTGTGTCGGCTATGGGGCATTATACTGTGTCGGCTATGGGGCATTATACTGTGTCGGCTATGGGGCATTATACTGTGTCGGCTATGTGGCATTATACTGTGTCGGCTATGGGGCATTATACTGTGTCGGCTATGGGGGCATTATACTGTGTCGGCTATGGGGCATTATACTGTGTCAGCTATGGGGCATTATACTGTGTCGGCTATGGGGCATTATACTGTGTCGGCTATGGGGGCATTATACTGTGTCGGCTATGGGGGCATTATACTGTGTCGGCTATGGGGGCATTATACTGTGTCGGCTATGGGGGCATTATACTGTGTCGGCTATGGGGCATTATACTGTGTCGGCTATGGGGCATTATACTGTGTCGCAGCTATGAAGGGCATTATACTGTGTCACATCTATGGGGGCATTATACTGTGTCAGCTATGGGGCATTATACTGTGTCGGCTATGGGGCATTATACTGTGTCAGCTATGGGGCATTATACTGTGTCACCTCTATGGGGCATTTTACGGTGTCACCTCTATGGGGCATTTTACTGTGTCACCTCTATGGGGCATTTTACTGTGTCACATCTATGGGGGCATTTTACTGTGTCACATCTATGGGGGCATTTTACTGTGTCACATCTATGGGGGCATTATACTGTGTCACATCTATGGAGGCATTTTACTGTCACATCTATGGAGGCATTATACTGTGTCACAGCTATGGGGGCATTATACTGTGTCACAGCTATGGGGGCATTATACTGTGTCGCAGCTATGGGGGCATTATACTTTGTCACAGCTATGGGGGCATTATACTGTGTCGCAGCTATGGGGGCATTATACTGTGTCACAGCTATGGAGGCATTATACGGTGTCACATCTATGGAGGCATTATACTGTGTCGCAGCTATGGGGGCATTATACTGTGTCGTAGCTATGAGGCATTATACTGTGTCGCAGCTATGGGGATATTATACTGTGTCGCAGCTATGGAGGCATTATACTGTGTCGCAGCTATGAAGGGCATTATACTGTGGGGGCAGCTATGGGTGGCAATATACTATGGGGGCAGCTACGTGGGACATTATACTGAGCAATTACAAGAGCTGCAGGTCCAAGGGGGGAGACGCTGTGTAGCACAATATACAAGGGGGGATTGTTGTATAACACTATATAGAAGGGAGCGTTGTGTATCACTATATCTAAGGGGGATTGCTGTGTAGCACTATATACAAGAGGGGGAGGGCTATGTGACACTATTTACAGAGGGGGAGGACTGTGTAGCGCTATTTACAGGGGGCTGTGTGTGGTGCTATCTACAGTGTTTGACACAATTATATTCAGGGGCGCAGTCTATGGTGCTATAATATTTAGGGGCACAGTGTTTGTACTATTTTATTCAGGGGCGCAGTGTTTGGTGCTATTATATTTAGGGGCACAGTGTGTGGCACCATGATAATATTATCTTTGTTTATAGGTGTGGAAATGTTGGAAAAGTGAGGAGCCAAAGACATCTGAGTGGCAAATTCTGCAGAAATGGGTCATGGCCGGGAAAAGTCGTCATGAAGTCTGGACTGGATGGAGAAGAGGAAAAAAACTACCTCGTCACCTGTGAGTCACTAGATTTATAGACAATCTGTCATCTCTACTGACATGTTTATTATAGGAAATCCTTGTATTTCACAAAGTCTTTGTGCAGTCCAGGACTGATAGACAAATAAGTGTTACTATTCCCCTTGACAGGAGAATGTGTCACTACACGGCGCGATACTGTCAGCGATGGTTGGAGACTGTCAGTATGTGGGGACACAGCCTTTTGACAAGGGGAGTAGTAACACCCATTTGTTAATGTCTGGACAAAAAGGAAGTGTTAACAATAGTTACAGTGCGGCGGTGGAGAAGGGGGGCCCAGCTATGGGTAACAGCCCAGGGCCTATGGTCTACTTAATCCGCCACTGCAAAAACTGCACTAAAAACTGCATCAAAACTGTGTATGTGATCCTGACCTAAAGACAGTTTAGCATAATGGGCGTATTTTCGATGCCAGTATTACACCCCTAAATCATGGCCCAACTGCAGGTCTAAAAACCCGAACGACCAGCATCATAGATCCCTAAAAGATAAATAAGACAATAAACAATACACTGTGCATCCATGTTCAGCACGGGATTGTCACTTTTAGGTCGTTGGTGACAACATTTGCAATTTTCAAGGTTAACAGAACTATGTTACCTGCTTAACAGCGGATAAAACCTTTTTACTTCCTTTATACTAAACCTCATGTAGCGCAAGTTGTAACTGATACAAATCTCCATGGAAATGAACACAGAACAAAGACAATATACAATCCCTACAGGTGCAGGTCCAATATACTCTGCAGGCAAGGGACAGAGCGATAGCCATGCAATCAATAGAAAAACAGTAGAACACACAGATCTTGTGCTGTTCAGTGACAGCAAGACCAATGGCCCAATTTAACTCTTTAATGAGAGGCCTCAGGACTCATTTTGTTCCACCAGTCAATGCTTTATCTATAAGATATATCTTTAATTTCATTATTTATGTGTCCCTGTGGAATTCACATTCACGGCTATTTGATGGTGATATAGCAGAATTGTATAATGAGTGAATTAATTATTTGTAGTGTTTACCAAATAAACTAAATGTGTTCATGTTAAACGTGCATTGTTTGGTCGCCTTGTGTTTGCACTGGAGGGTGGAGATAAGACTGCATGAAAAGGGTGCATCTGAGCAGTCAAGAATTCTTCAAAGAGTAAAATTTGTTGTACTAATCAAAAAAGAAAAATGGAGAGCAAGCTGAACATTAACGTACAGGGACTGGTATCTGTAAATGGCGCACTTCAAAAACAAATATGGATGGAATCTGTCCATCTGCGATAAAATTTTAACAGATAAAACGGCTGTATGTAACCAAAGATCCAGGAGCATATGTAAAACAAAAACTGCCCTGACCTCAACCCCATCAAACACCTTTGGGAGTACCTGTAGGTGTAATGTGTAGGTGTCCCAATACTTCTGTCCATATATAGTGTAGGACTATCCAATCATCATTTCTTTGTTGGTCTGCATTTTGTGCCAGGCATGATTGAAGCAATATATTTTCACTTACCTGGCATAAAATGTAGACCAACAAAAAATTATGATTGGATAGTCATACAATAAATATGGACAAAAGTATCGGGACACCTACACATTACACCTACAGAAACTCTCAAAGATGTTTGATGGGGTTGATGTCAGGGCAGTTTTTGTGCTGATGTTAATGCCAGAGGAGGTTTGTAACTCTGCAGTTATTGAGTCAGCAGAGCGTTGGCGACTTTTATACACTATGTGCCTCAGCACCCCCGCTCTGTAACTTTACGTGGTCCCCACTTCGTGGCTGAGTTGCTGTGGTTCCAAAAGGCTTCCACGTTGCAATAATATCACTCACAGTTAATCGTGGAATATCTAGGGGGGGGGAGACATTTCATAAACTGACTTGTAACGGTGACATCCTATTATAGGACCATGCTGGAATTCAGCGTGAGCTCTTTAGAACGACCCATTCTTTCACAAATATTTGTAAAGGCGACTGCATGGCTAGGTGATGTATTTTATACACCTGAATTCAATGATTAAGATGTGTGTCCCAATACTTTTGTCCATATAGTGTATGTACTATAGCAGCCAAATTTACAGCAGGATTTCACTGATTTTGATTGACATGTCCAGGGGGCGTAATGTGAAAAATATTACATGGATCCAGGTGATGACTTTACTCTACATAAGCTCTGCATACACAAGATACTTCTCAAATTAGTTGTGTAGGCGAGATTCATCACAGTGCAATTACCATGATATTATAGAATTGGTATATGGGGCAAATGCCCTGGGGTCTCCACTAATTCACCCCTTTCCATAGTGGTATTATTTAAGAACTGTATAGAGCTGTTATTTAGGTTCACTCTGGCATTATTATATGGCTAGTGTCACTTCATTATTACTCAGGAGAGTAAGGCTATGTTCACACTGAGTTTTTTGCAGGCGGAAATTCTGCCTCAAAGTTCCGTTTGGAAGTTTAAAGGCAGATTTTCCTCTCCCTGCACGCCGATTTTCGTGGCGTTTTTCGCCCGCGGCCATTGAGCGCCGCGGGCATAAATTGCCGTGAAATATGCTTTCTCTGCCGCCCATTGATGTCAATGGGAGGTCAGAGGCGTAACCGTGCGAAGGCAAGTTATGTCCCTTCTTTCACCCGCGAGACGGTTTTACCGCTCGCGGGAAAAAGACGCCTCCGCCTCCCATTGAAATCAATGGGAGGCATTTTCGGGGCGTTTTTGACGAGTTTTGCGGCGCGATTTCCGCGTCAAAAAACTAGTCAAATAACTGTGAACATAGCCTAAGTGTTTTTCTCAGGAGTCTCCACAGACTTTGATGTGACCATGCTCACAGGTCCTATGCACAGCCCTACAATCCGGTTGCAATGGTCACGGCTCATTCATGCATAGGGGTCTGTTTTAAACTGTAACCGCTGCACCCTAACCTCTTATGTTGACTACTTCATTTATTCAATCTCCAATTCCAATACCGCCCACAGAAAGATTCACATAATGTGAATGATAATACAAGCCTCTTTATAATCTCGTTTAAAGGCTACGTACAACTTTGAAATGGTATATATATATATATATATATATATATATATATATATATATATGTCTGTCTATCAGTTTGTTTGTTTGGTGCAACTTTCTAAATACTTTCATTGAAAATTACTTTTACTTTTTGTGATACAGCTGCTTTGTATCTTGTATATAGAGCAGCCATATCTTGCACTGAGATCTGAATCCATAAGGTCAGTGGCACTGACAGGTTCAGGGACAATGGGTCCTGCGTGTCTCACGCAGGATCAATCTGTTATCGATCACACCTAAGTTATGAACATAGATGTGATCTGTAATAGCTCGACTGACACGCCGGACCTGCTGTCACTGAACCAGTCAGTTCCGCTGACCTGAAAGATATAGGTTTCAGCGCTAGATGCAGCTGCTTTGTATACAAAATACAAAGCAGCTATATCCCAATTTTTTTTAATAAAAAGTATATAGAAAGTTGCACCAAACACACTGATAGACATTTTCATTAAAAAAAAAAAAAAAACTATTTCAAAGGTGTACATAGCCTTTAAGAATAGATCAAGTGGCTGAAAAGAAGCAGGAATTTGTTAATACCCATAAAGTCATTAATTTCTTTTGAATATTTGTTGTTAGGGCAGTGGTTCTATGGTACCAGTCGATTGAAGGGCACAACCTGTAAACAGAAATCAAAATGGTAGTACCATTTATTTACAATCACAGCACAGTCTTATCTTTTCCACATCACACTATTAATCTTCCTTTGTCAACTTTGTTGTACAATTGAAATCCCCTTCTGTTATCCAGGCATAATATTAACAATATGTTAAATATATTTAGACAACATTTTTTGCATCACTGAGACCATATGGTATATTAAGCGAATTGAGGAGACGAAAATGCCACAATTTCCTGCTAATTATTTACTTTTGCAGAACTGGGATAAAACTAAAGAAACAGAACATTAAAAGAAGTGAGAGTTCCAAAACAACTGACACGACCTCATAAAGGTCAAGACAACCCAAATCTGTTTTTACGACTCGAATAGAATTCAACAACAAAGTCTATTCTAGACTTGTCCTATTCTAGACTTGTCCTATTCTAGACTTGTCCTATTCTAGACTTGTCCTATTCTAGACTTGTCCTATTCTAGACTTGTCCTATTCTAGACTTGTTCTATTCTAGACTTGTCTTGATAAGCTTTGGATCATCAGGAGTCAGTTCTATTTGAAATGGTTTATTTGTACAGTCACATAACTACAAAATCTCATGCAGAAAAAAACAGTATTAAAGGCCCTTTTACACAGGCCGATGACCGGGGGAATGGAACGCTTGCATTTTAAATGGGCCCGTAAAATCATCGTTGTCGGCAGAACATCTCCTCATGTGCTGCCGACAATGATGCAAACTGTATGAGGAACAACAAACTCGCTCGATCCTATACAGTAAAATGATTGTTCCATGTCAATGGAGCAAAACAAGCACCGATCTTTGTGCTTTATCATTGATCGCCGCTCGTTTATCGGCATATATCTGCTGGTGTAAAAGGACCTTAACACTGACAATGAAGGAGATCCACTAAGGAAACGTGGCTTGTGAATGTATTACAGATCAATCAATCCTTATCTTGACTCTAAAAACTTGCTGCAGCGTAATAACATTTAAAGGGTAACTAAACGTTCAACAAACTTCTGATATGTCATAGTAACATGTCAGAAGTTTTGATTGGTGAGGGTCCGAACACTGAAAAAAAAGAGCCATTACTCATTTCACAGATCCCCGACGTTCCAGCGCCGCCACTCCGGTCCCCCCACCCCGTAGCTGTATATTGACATGGTTGTAGCGATGACGTGCTTGCATACCCACATAATCGCTGCAGCCAATCACTGGTCTCCGTGGGTATGCGGCATAGGATCGCTGAGGCAAGTGATTGGCTGCAGCGATCACGTGGGTGTATGAGCATGTCATCACTGCAGCCATGTCAATAAACAGCAGCGGCGGGGAGGACCGGAGCAGCTGCGCTGAAACACCGGGGATATGTGAGGTGAGTAATGGTTCTTTTTTCTCCCTCCTACATTGGCCAATTTTTTTTTAATAATTTGGAAAACCCCTTTACACTTGCACCATAAATTCAGTTTGGCAAAGTTACACTGTGGGGACGAACCTGGATTAGAAATGTATCATGTTGTAGGGACATAGATGACAATACAAATACATTAGCTACATAGAAAAAGACTTATAGATTGTCATCTTTCCTTTAGTTGTAATTATTTAATTTTTTCTTTTGATAAGGAGTAAAAATTCAAGGAATGGGTACATGACAACGTTGCTACAGCAGAGCTGGGCACCTGATGGGCAGTAACATCATTCCTTGACCCTGTGCTCTGAAATGGAACAGGATTTTATTTATAGTTATTTTCTAGAAGATGACTGGGGGTGGGGGCAGAAACTGGTGACAAATTAGACCTAGTGCCAAATCATCTAATAAAACTAACTTTGCATATTACTTGAAGCTGCCATTTCTTCTCATTTGCATGAATCACAGATCCTTTCCGCTGAGCTCTGCATTTTGATGCAGTTATGGATGAGATGGAAAATGCACAGAGACAATGCGTTCGAGAGGAGAGCTCTTCTGCCTGCTGTCGTTTCTGCTTGCATGTGCCATTTAGATTTTTCTCTTCTCTCAATATCATCTATTTTCTTTTCCTGCTCAGAATCTTCCCCTTTGTACCAGTGTATGCCATTCAATATTTATTAGCTGGTTCCTAAAACCTTTGCAGGATTATCCTTTAACTAGATTTGACCAGCATTTAAAACTGCAGTGTTATTATATTGCATGGATATAGAATATAATCACACATATCTTACTATAATTGGGGAAACATAATATAGGAAAAATGTGTGTTACTTTACAATTCTAATTTTGACTGGTACCACTAAAAAAATTGAAAATATTTTTCACAGCTCTGTGTAAAAAGTATTTGCACCTTTCCAAATTTGTCACACTGAATGGTTTCTCATAATAAAATGTAGAAACTGATTAAGATTACTGAATATATGTAACTAATAAAGTTATGAAACACCACGGGAAAAAGTCACTGGCCACTTAGTTAATTCCACAAATTTGCCAAATTTAAAGGGGTTGTATCATGAAGGCAACCTCTTTCCATATGCCCTATGCTCTGGCAGATCCAGCCTATCAATGCATTAGATAGTCGGACATTTACCTGATGGCATGTAATACTACATTTCATCTGAAGAGGCCACTGCAGGGATAATGTATGGCTGGCTGCAGCTTGCATGCCAATAATCGCTTGGGGTGTCTGAAGATGGACCCGTGACGGTCAGCTGTTGCCGGGCTAGATTCAATTTAAAAAGAGGTGGTCTTCATGAGAAAACTTCATGAGAAATAGATTCATCACAAACAAGCTTGACTGTAGCCAGTTACATTATATTTACAGATGGCCATACACATTTTTCCTGACTATCCCATAAATATGCAGTTTGGGGCCAGCCAAGTGTCCAAGTTTATTTTAATGAGAAGTGAGGCGTAAGGTGTGTCAGACACCTCTGGCAGCATCTTATATCCTGTGGAAACAAAGAATCAGGCATATTAAAATCCAATCTTTCCCCCACATCTGCCATCGAAGGAGAGTGAGGTGGCTCCCATACACATGAGATCGGTCAATCCCAACGGAATCGGCTAAAATTTGTCTAATATGTATGGGTTCCCTAAAGTTGGGTTTACACACACAGATTTATGACCAATCAGACCAATTTCACTATCTGTTAAATTGGTCTGAATTAGCCGCAAACAAAAATATTCTGTTGGAATAAAACCGATTTTCATCAGGAACGTCTAAGACGACACACCAGTAACCTGCCTGTACTGTGGTGAAAAAACAGACTTTCATACGGATTGTCTGCTGAGACCAGGAAACACCAGCACCTAGGGCAAGTCGGAGAGGCTACCCTAGACATTATATCTACCTCTTAAATGACTGTACCCATCAGTTTGTACAACGCTGGCATTCACTTCACATTCCAAACATTTCTGGATTCTGGCTCTGCAGGAAACATTCTCTGCCAATCTCTGGTTACTCACTATCAGATCCCTGTGCTCCAACTGGACAAGATGCTTCCTATTGGATCTGTGGATGCAAAATTAATATCTGAAATTATCTACCAGATTAACGAGCCAATCTCCATGCAAGTAGGAGCACTTCACTGTAAATTAATATCTTTAAAGGTGCTGACAAATTCCCTCAGTCCTCTTCTCCTGGGTCTCCCTTGATTACGAAAACATTCTCCAGTGATCGATTGGTCTGCTCAGATGACCCAATGGGTGAAATTGACTTATTCCTCCTCGGGGTAGAAGTGACCCCTTGTCTGTTCCTGAGACATAAACTATACATCGAAGAAAACCTAGAGAGAGGGTTTATTCGCAAGTCATCTCTTGCTGAAAAAGAACGGTACTTTACGACCTGTTTTGACTACTGAGGGCTAAATGAAATCACGGTACACAACAACTACCCTCTACTGTTAATTTCCGAGCTTTTTGACTGTTTGCAAGAAGCCAAGCTGTATTCACATGTGCTTACAATTTGGTTTGTATCCATGAAGGGGTTGAGTGGAAAACCGCATTTAACACATGAGATGGACACTTTGAATATCTGGTTATGCCTTTTGGTCTTAGTAATGCTCTTGTCTTTCAAGCTTTGTTGTGGTTTATTTAATTGACATTCTTGGTTTCTCCCCATATCTCTATGCCCATCGCAAGCAAGTACGTCTGGTCCTGCAATGTCTTAGAGAGAAACATTTGTATGCCAAGCTAGAAACATTTATTTTCGAGAGATCCAGTCTGCCTTTCCTTGGATATACTATCTGTGACCAAGAACTGGAAATGGATCCAGCTAAATTGTCCGCAGTACATAAGTGGCCTCATCCCCAAGGACTCAAAGCCATTAAACGTTTGCTAGGAATTTCAAACTACTATCAACTGTTTATTCCTCATTTCACTTCTTTGCTGGTACCCTTCTCAGCTCTCACCAAAAAAAGGGTTCAATGCAAAAATATAGACTTAAAGCCTATTCAGCTTCTCTCAGTCTCAAACAGGCCCTCTTTAATGCCTCCATTTTTCATAGACCAGATCCTAATAAACTATCCTGGAAGTAGATGCCTCATCTGTAGGAGTGGGCTCTGTCATTTCTCAGAAACAAAAACGGCAAAACTCTTTCCTGTGGAATTTTATCTAAGGCCATTTCCCCTGCCCAGAATTATGACATCAGAGATCACAAACTACTAGTCATTAAATTGACTATAGAAGAATAGCGACATTTGCTAGAAGGGGTTCCGCTATTCTGTACCACACCTCTTTACGTGGGCCATTGCCAAGGTATACTCATGGGGTAGCAACCTGGGGTTCCCCAGCAGCGAAGTCCAGATCCGTGTATTGGGGTTAAAGGGTGAATACCTGGGGTCCCAGGACACCCAACAATATTTGGCTATCACAAGGTTCAGTGGCAGACAAATCCAATATGCGCTCTTTGTGTGTCACCACATTTACAACTTCTGCCACCAATGTTACCAGAACCAAATAGCGGTGTCTAGGAATACAGGTCTGTAGTAGCCTTAGAGGTACTGGTCATTAAGGAGGTTTTACAAATGCATCATAACTATTCAACAGTTCTCTCACTCATTGCACTTATGAACCACACACTCACCAGAGATACTTTTAGTTAAAAATGTGCCATAAAAGCATTGCTTCCTGTAAGCTGCCACCAAGGGTGAGTTTTCTAAAACTAAATAATATATGTACCATATAGGAAGGTTATGAGTGCAATCTATTGACTGAATGAGCGCTGGTCAGAGATCATAAAGACGCGGTCCCTAAATTAATGCAGGTCGGAGATTTAATGCATCTGTAATTGAATAGTCCCACATAGAAAAAAAACATGTAGCATTGTTTTGTATTATTTAAACCTGCATTTATGAAGATGACCTATGAGGCCTCATGCACACGACCGTAGCCATGTGCTCGGCCAGTGATTGAGGTACGGAGGGCCGTGGAGTTTCATCCGTGGGCCGCCAGCAATTCACGGACCATGCACACATTGATTTCAATGAGCCGGTACCGCAAACCCGGACCGTATAATGACTTGTCCTATCTTTTTGCAGTCCGGGTTTCCGGCCAATGCACGGACTGTGGAAACCACAGTCGTATGCATGAGCCCATATAAATGGGTCCACAATGCGGGTGAATTGCAGACACAAAAACACGTCCGTGTGCATGAGGCCTAAGCCTATCAGCAGC